>NW_010408725.1:42895-44024 GCF_000710305.1 Buceros rhinoceros silvestris | reverse complement strand
AATGCATTAAACAGGACCTCGCTGAAATTTTATAAGGTCTACTTACAGTGTATGTTACAAGATGGGAATAGAATTGAAAATGATTCGTCTTAATGAAATAATTTCCTAGTCTAAAACTGGAATGACAGATACTGTTTTTTTTACCTACTTGGAGGAAAGGAAAACTTCAGCAGAGTTACTGAAAAAAAGAGTAGAATGTACTCTATAAATCTAGAATAGAAGCTGCAATGTTTCAGTATATTTGCAGAACCAAACTGACAATAACTGTAACCCTATTATCCTAAGAGGGCAGATAATAAATACTACTATCTGATTGTTTTAGTAGGAATAACCACTCATACCACTAGTTTAGTCTTAAATATTCCTCTATATGGAAAAAAAGTCTTTATCTCTGTTTCCATTTCCTTTTAAATCAAAAATAATTGTTCTTATTAAACACAGCTGTCTGTATGTTGCTTTATGTACGCATGATTTTAAAAAGTTACCAAAGAATGATTCAAAGAAAACGTTTGGCCGAGGTAAACCAAGGTCCGGTAACGATAGTACCTTCCTCTATTCCAGCAGAGATAGGGAAAGGGAGAAAAGAACTCGTGAGACCTCTAAAATGCTTTTTGGAAAACTGAAACAAACTTTAGTAACACTACAAACAAATATAAATTAAATACAAAGGAAAACAGTGAGATATTGAGGGTTTTGGGAAGGCGAGGGTTAAACCGAAAGCAAACATGGACCGCGGCAGCGATCTGAGATGGCGGCGGCCACGTGGTTCTGCTGCGTGAGCAGGACAGAGAGACCTGCGCAGTTACGAATTACCCGGCAGTGTGAGATAGAGTTGAATTGGTACAGTCCTACCAGTCTCCGTCACAGAACGAAGCAAAGCAAAAGCAAACAGCTCTTGGGCGTGTGGGCAGTCCAGACCCGGCTCGGCGGGGCTCCGAGGCGGCGTGCCGAGGCAGCACGGTGGCTTTTTTTTTCCGGCAAAAGCAGCTCAGTCATTCTCGGGCGCGCGGGCGGTCTGGGCTCAGCGCTTGCGGTGGTGCAGCTGCTTCTTGCAGCGCAGCTGGCGCTCCCAGTCGAGCAGGCTCGGACGTGCAGCAGCGGCGGTCAGCCGGGAGATGAAAGGCTCCGG
>NW_010408725.1:20386-42804 GCF_000710305.1 Buceros rhinoceros silvestris | reverse complement strand
CTAGCGGGCTCGGACGTGCACCAGCGGCGGTCAGCCGGGAGATGAAAGGCTCCGGCGGCGGCAGTGGCTCCTGCTCAGCTGGAATGGCAACTTTCGCGGCGCAGCTGGTTTTGGAGCACGGCGCGCGGCTGTCCCCAGTGGCTCGGCAGTGGTTCCTGGTGCGGCTCACGCTGGCAGGGATAGATCGTGTCCCGACAAGCTACGACGGCTCCGGAGAAAGCGCGGCTCAGCGGTGGTCTGGGGCGGCTGGGGGCACGCGAGCAATGGTGGTCCCAGGGGTGGCCGAGAGTGCAGAAAGACTGACTCTAACATGGACGCAGCACGACTTTTTAAAGCAGCAATGGCGCGAAAATCGAACAGACCCGCGAAAACTTTTAACCAATGAAAAAACGGAGATGCAGCTGACGTCACGTGGTAGGGAATATAATTGGATAGTTAAAGCAAATTCTCCTAAAAAGGAGATCTTTTGCTAACCCATCACAGAAAAAGATACTCAAAGAAAAACAGATACTCAAAGAAAATCTTAGTGAATAATCAGTTTGCTCATGCTTAATCTTTACTTTTTTTCTAAATTCACCTGATACCATAAAAAAAAAGTTCATTATTGTACACACATAATTTGGGTCAGGCATGTCACAAAGTCCGTAGGTATTTTACAGTTTACTACCCCTAATACATGAGGTTATGTAAGAGCATAACCTGATGCTGACACGAACAGTTCTGTTCTCTGCGCTGTGGAGAATGGTATAGAGTATTTTCAAACACACTGACGGTGTTTGAGGGTCTCCTCGTTTTATATCAGGCAGTGCCAATATTGTGCCACTTTCTTCTTCCATATTCCAGATGATGCATCCAGATGAGCAATTTCTCTTGGTACATTTTGGTAGTTTGTAATTCTGTGACTGTCCAGTTTGTTTAAGACTTAAGGTATCTGTAAACCTGTAGACAGTGTGGGTTATTGTGTATGTCTGTGCATGCAGATTTGCACGCAATCTTTGAGAATAATGTGACTACATTGCATTTTAGATACTAGTCCTTTGATTACGTGTTGCACTTACGCAGTTATGTAGATACGCTGGTTTTTCTACATCACCAACTTTTTTAAAAGCTATTCATATGTCAGAACTTAGAATCTTTATCTGAATGAAACTTGAGTTGGTATGTGACAGAGATTGTGTCAGTAAAAACAGTGACACTTACTTGCATCTGGAATTCAACTGAGCCCTTTAGTTTTAATCTGCTTCTAGGGCAGGCTGAGGAGCTAACTGGGAGGGGTGGAAGGACAAGGGTTGCTGAGAGTATTATCAAATAGATGGAGAAGAGATCTTCCATAAAGCATTTTTAAGGATAAAGCGGTACTATGAGGATTGTTTTTAGTGTAACAAATTACAGGATTCTGTGCTTGCATATCTAATCATTCTTTATGTGTGTGTTTATGGTTGCAGCATTTATTATTATAACCTTGGTTAAATTTCTGCTATTTAAAATAAAGATCTATTGTAATGTAAGAAAACAGCATGAAGGCTGATATTAAACTTCAGGATTTCCTGACATTTCAAAGATTTAACATCACAGCTTTATCTTCTTGCTTTTTTTATCATATTAGGTTGATTTTTAAGGACAATCCATTTTTTATTCTCTCCACCAGCATAAACAATCAAAATATCATCTTCTATATGCTTGTAATTCATAATTTTATAATAGGAATAATCTGAACACTGGGAGTTTTCTAATACAAGACTGCAATGGATCCCAGGCTTGTTGAGACCAGCTAGCTGTTGGCATTGTTGTCATTCATGAACTTCTTTAGATCTCTGTTTTAGCTTGAAAAATTACATCCTTGCAAGTGGTGTGGAGAACAATAAACATTCAATGTTTAGTGCCAGAGCATGCTAACAGCTAAGAAAGGCTTGAGTAAGGCTAAAGGAAAGACTGACTGCATAGCTGAACAGCAAAGTAACAAAGGCCAAGGAAATGAGATACTATCCTTTAAAAAGCTGAAGTTTTAGCTAAATGAAGAAAACAAAAAGGTCATAAACCGTACCAGATAGAAATAGACCTAAAAGGGGGAGTTTGATTCATTTGTTCAGAGCTCCACAAAATGCTATTAAACCAAAATACAGTTTTTAATATGCAGTAGGAACATGAAGCACTCAGGGGCTGAGGGATGACAAAGAGTACTCTGCAACAGCAAGGCGGCTGCAGACTGTTGCAGGGGGGAGGTAAACTGCTGCTGTGTTGCTTATTGCTGTGAAGGTAGAGTGAATGGAGTCACATGGTAAAACCCTTCTTATGGGAGAGCTGCAGCAGAATCTCTCATAAATTAGTTACTGTAGAAGAGGTTGTAGAATAATGTCGTGGTTTGAGCCCACTCAACTGGCAGCAAAGCACTACACAGCCGCTCACTCACTGGTGGGATGGGGAGGAGAAAATAGAGCAAAAGGCTTGAGGGTCGAGACAAAGGACAGGGAGGGCTTAGTCAGCGGTTATTGTCGTGAGCAAAAGACAGACTCAATTTGGGGAAACAAATTCACCAACTGAATCAGAGTAGGGCAGTGATAAATACAACTTGATATTAAATACACCTTCCCCCCACTTCTCCCTTCTTCCTGGGTCCAGCCGTGCTACCTTCACCCCCCAGCAGTGCAGGGGTCAGGGAATGGTTGTTATGGTCAGTCCCAGTCCGTTCCTTGTTTCTGCTGCTCCTTCCTCCTTAGAGTAAAACTCCTCACAATACTCTCCTGTGGCAACGTGGTGTCTCTCCCATAGGAGACAATCCTCAATGAACTTCTCCAATTAGCGTGGATCCCTTCTGTGGGCTGCAGTCCTCCCAGCGACAAACTTCCCGCAGAGTCACAGCCTTCTTTGGGATAGGTCCCCTTCTCCACCATGGGGTCCTCTGTGGGCCGGAGACAGGATTCTTCTATGCTGTTGATCTCTAAGGGCTACACAGGTTCAGCCTATCATCTTGCCAGATGCCAAAGGGGAACAGCTGCTCCAGCATGCCTGCCCACCTCCCTCCTCACTGACCTGGCTGTCTGCATGGTTGTCCCTCTCATTCTCTCCCCTCCTACTCCTCTCTAAAACAAAAGAATTCCCAGAAACAAAGGAAGTTGCCCAACAGGTTTCCACTGTAAAATATGTTTGTTGCAGAGGCCCTGATTGGCTCAGCCTTGGACAGATGCGGGTCTGATTTGGAGCTGGGGAAGCTTCTTGAAGCTTCTTACTGGAGCCACACCAGTATCCCCCTCGCCTGCTACTGAAATGCCACCAGACACAAACCCCACACAAAGAGACAAAATGAGCAATAGCTGATTGTTGAGAAGGGTTGATATTAACTCGTCAAAGAAAACTCCAGGGCAAAAGAAAAAATAAAATTTTTTCAGGGAACCCACGAAGTACAGGCAATGTAAGCTGGACATAAGTTCTGTGCAGCTTAGTAGGAACTAAAGTTAAGGACATACCAGCACCTAGTTGCAAAGAATCCAGTGGAGTTTATACAGAGAAGTTCTGCCTTACTCTTTGTGTTTTGTGACGTGGTAAGCAAGCAGGACCATTAATGAGGTGGTCTTGCTGCTCCGTTCTTCTGAAGTTTCTTAAAGGCTTATTACAACCTCTTTTTCCAAAGACTCATAAGGAAATTAAATAGTGATAATAGAGGTTTCTGAATGAATAAAAAAATGAGTTAAGAAGATAAGAAATAGAGGGCAGGAGTAAATTATGGTGTTGAGGTAAGGACTCTACTGTCCCATCTATACCTAATTGTCCTGGGAAAGGAGGAGAGAGGAATACTTCACTGATGCTGCATAGCTAGTAAGGATGAGGACTAACTGTGGAATTGCAGGAGGATTGCAGGCAGACTCAGAAGACAGCAGTGTCTGGGGAATACAATGACTGAGGAAAGTGATGCATGTGGGTGAAAACCAGTCCTAAGTTCATACATAAAGTGATGGCCTCTGTGCTGATTGTTACCACTTGGGAGCTTTGTTTTCAGGTAAGCGTGGTAGCTCAGTGCCTGGTAAGACTGAAAGACATCTGCCAGGAATAGCAAACATTAAGGTTTGTAACAACAGGCATAGACCAGAGAAACACAAAATATTACTCCCATTGTGTGAATCTATGGTTTGCCTATACCCTGAATTACTGTGTGCCATTCTGGTTCTGCATCTTGGAAAGCTAGAACGGCAACAAGACTGATTAGAGGAATGAAGATATGCGCATCAGTTTCTGTATGAGGAATGACCGAGCTGTGACCTTTGGTCTGAAGTGCTTTGGCTTTTTACATGTTATGTTCTAAGATCCATTTTAGAGAATAGTTAGGTGCTGTTGTTAGTAAGCATCGTGGTCTGCTCATGATAAAAATCTGGAAATGCTTTTGAATATCCTTCTCAAAAGAATAATTGTAAGTTTATGTGGTATCTCTCACTGAAGTTTTGATAGTTACTGAAGCTCTGTCCTGCCTTATTACACTGTCTCAAGGACCTATGCTATGTGAAGACTGTATCAGTTTATCTGATTAGCCTCCGTGTGTTGGAGCTGTTACCTTTCTTTGTTCAGTTGTATTGTTCCTAAGGAGAAATACTCAACAGCAAAACTTGTTGAAAAATTGTCGTGGAGTCATCTCTGAAAATTAGTTGCATTCTTATATTGCTCCTGAGATGATCTTGCTCTGTCAAGAAGCACTTACTGCCACTTCAGCTTTATTCATAAGCGGAATATATCTTAGTGCTCTTTGCTAAATTTACATATGTCATTTGAAACTGAAAAATAGTGAGGGTCTTTTTTATTCCAAAAAGAACAGAAACCTTAAACAGAGTCAAAGAACAGCTTAAGAGGTTTTTTGCAAAAGGACTTCTTCGAGTCATTTCATTCTTCAGTGTTCTCCCAGTGATCGTTTGAAATTCAGGGGATTGTTGTAGTAGAAGAATACTTCAATCCTTTTTAAGGTAATAGCTCTCCTTTGATTGTCACTGGCAGCTTGTCTTCTGCAACAAATCTTGGTGGTGTCTCAAGTAAGAAAATGAGTTATTTGTTTTTAAAGTTATGGTGGCTGTTAGTTTCAACTGGGTTAAGACTACAGTGTGAAGAAGAGTTTCTGCCCTCCAGCTGTGAATGTGCTGGCTTCTTTCCTGGTGGGAACACAGCAATTTATGCCACTGCTAGGTGAACTGGGTGGGGAGTAGAGAGCTGAGCTAATTAGTTAAAACTAACCCAGCAAACAATTATTTGCTGAATTCATTGTAAAAACTGCTGCGGCACATAGCAAAACACTGTGGGCAGGTAGGCAGAGGAAGGGTGATCTGGGGCAGAAGTGGGTGCTTGAGGGGAGGGGAGTGGGAGGGCTCATTTCTGGTTAACACGATTTGAAATAAATTGTGAATCTGTGCTGTGAAGGGTGGAATTCATTGCATTTGCTTTTATACCTTGAACACTATACTTCTAAGATTGAAATATATTCCCAAAAGATGTCGACTAGCTGGAGTTTCTTAAAGCATCATTTTGAATTAGTCAGCTCCATATACAAGAAGATTCTGCAACAAAGATACAGTACAATCCTTGTAATGTCTACGTAAAGAATGTGGGAAAATGCCAAACATCGGTGGTGTAAAGAAGATGACAAAAGAGTGAAACTGTCATTTTCTAATAGTTTTTTCGGCTTAGGGTGTTACTCTTATCAAACTTGCATTTTAATTGGATTATAAACCACTATATGTCTTGCCAAGTGTTCTGTAAGGTATTTAGGGAACTACTGATTCTTGCAAATATTTCCGAAGACAACTGTCACTGTGGTCTAGTTTTTACTCATAGGCCAATTCAGCAGGCAGTCCAATATGCCTTCCTTATAAATTTAGCATAGTAACCAGTAATTATCTCTTCTGAACTTATTATATGCTCACTCTCATTTTTTCCTGGAAACTCCAGTGCTCGTCATTTCAACCCTTATGCTCTTCCAGTGCTCTGGGAACAGAGAGATCTAGAAAATCAAATAAACTCTGAGGTCAAAATGCATGCTCTAAATTGAAGCTTGAGGTATATTCTTCATCCCAGGAATCTTCACCTTTCTGCCTCTTTCCTTTCAACTGGGGTTGTTGCAGTGTTAGGTTGAAATATTTGAAATTTCACTGTGTTGCTAATGGTGGACGGACCCTACTGCAGACTCTGTGAAGTGAACCTGAGTTCAGGTGTGCATACATTCAGTGCAAACTTTAGTAGAAGCTTAGGGGAAGCTGTAAACTTTTTATGGCAAATCAGTTAAAGAGAAAACCCACTAAAATCCGCGAAACCCGTAAAATGTGAAATCCGCAAGCAAATTCACTAGCTTTTCAGTGAATTAAAGAACTTTAACAAAAAAATATTTAGGCCAGCTGAGCAGAAATATTTGACAGTCTGACAGAAGTTTCTTCTTTTAATCTGAATAATATGAATAAAGAGCCATGTCCTCTGTGGTTTCGTTTTAAAAAAATTTTACATGCCTTTCAGAGCTCAGTAAAATGGGTTATGTGTGTCTAAATATGCCTTACAGCAAATTGCCATGAAGTGCTCATAAATCACACATTTGCAGATGACAGCTCTTGCAGGTAAAGTGGTTCATCCAAATAAAGTGCCAAAGTGAGACAAGAGCAGCAATTGGGTTTTCTGATTTCTGAAACATAGAATTACTATTGTATATAAAAGGAAGCTGTATGTATGCCAATAGCGTATCAAGAGATGAAATTAATTTACTGTCGTAATTTCACCAGGAAGATCTGCATTTTACAGATGGTAATAAATTTATTCAGGGTTTGCACTAGCAAACCACGTCATCTTTAAGGTCTGGTATCACAGATGCAGAGTAGCTGAAGCGTACTGTTCATGAAGATTCTGGTTAGTGTTTTCACTGTTATTTTTTTAGCTGCCTTAACCATGAAGTCAAATGGATATGAATTTCTAGAGACTTAAGAGAAGATTCTTAGTTTTTCGGGCAAGTAACAAACATGAATCTTCAGAGACTTTAGAGTTCTCCTGGGCCGCACTTGCCACAAAGTAGGATCCCATGTGCTTTTTTCTGACTAGTTGAGGTAGACATAGAAGTGAAGGAGTTGAGGAGCATGAAATAGGTATGGCCTCATCTCACTTCCTGCTTGACCACTGGCACTTCACAGCTACTCAGCACTGTGTGATGCCTTTCCCTTTCAGCTTGTTAGTTGTGTGTGCTAGATGTAAGGAGCTAGAGAGATGCTGCACTATAGTACAGAAGATATCTTTATGGGGAAAATAAAGAGATACTTCAAGGACAGTTTTAAAATATTTTTGAACACTGAGATGTATTTTAACACAATTCCTGTTTGATTAATAAGAAAATTATTTACTTGAAGATTTAGTTATGGCATATTAAAATCTGGTTTCTCATAGATACTATTAAATATTTAGGTTTAATGCTTTCTTCTAACTAATTGTGCTAGGTATGTTGGGGTTTTTTTATTTTTGATTTTGTTTTGCAAGGACTTGGCAAATTGCATTACAAAAAAGTTGAAAACTATGTCACTGATGAAAACTTTCAGGAACTCTGAGAGACCTTCTTTATAGTGCGAAGGGATTTCTGTGGGACAGGACTAAGATTTAAGAGACAAAGAGGCTGAGGAAGTTGGCTTGACAAAAACGTCAGGGTTTAATAGGAACAAATGGGCAACCAGGAGAAGTGATGGTGGTCTTTTGTTGCATCCTTGTCGTCACTGCAGTACAGATAGCACTTCATCTCTCCAGCTGCCTGGAAGCTTCCATTGCCAAAGACCCTGTTTTAGTTGTTCATGTTCTGAATTCTTAAAATCCAACCACAGGTAACTTGCACATGTGGGTTTAATTGGTATTTAGCCCTCTGGCTTTGTAACTTAAGTAAAATGTTGATTGATTGGTTATTTTCCCCTCTTTTTTGTATGATGGTTGAGAGAATCAGTTTCAATTAATACAGATTGTTGTTACAAAAACATTATGCTGTCATAATACGATATCCTCAGAAAGAGCAGACGTTAATTAAATGCCACAGAAAATGCAGAAAATTAAGACTTTTGAGTAGCTAAAGTATGAAAACACCTTGAGTTTTTAATGCAAACTTAAATTTAGCATTTTTACTGTGGCTTTGGGTTTTGGGGGTCGTCTTCTGGCCAAATTTTTTTACACCAAAAGCTTACCTGTATTTTAGTTATAAGAGAAGTATTTCACTCTTCAAAATCTGTAGATTCTGTATATTTTGGCCTGTGATTTCCCATTTTAGTATTATAAAAGTTTTGTCTAAACTGTGAAGTATTCAAGCTCTTTTCACTGAGGCCATGACGTATTTGTAAATATTCCTTCCCCTTCTTCACGCACCGCATAATACTTGTCTGTCAAAGGTTGGATTTATTATTTCATTTGTTACTTTAAAATTCGGGGTTTTTCCATGTTTTCCCTTTCCCTCTTTTTTTGGGGGGAAGATGGCTGACAACAGCTGTTGTTAAGAGAATCTTACATTTTGAACAGCAGTGTTGGATGTGTGAGGTTTATTATGCACTTGTAACTTCCAGCCGGTTAATTTTATAAGACAATTTTGATTTATCAGTCATTTGGGAGTCTATGCATGCCTTTAAGTGGGAAAGGAGGGCAAAAATATGCAAGCTGCCCATGGAAATAATAATAATGTTGATAGTGCCCAAAGAAACAAAAACTGGGAGTCTTGGAATTATTGCTGGTAGTTCAGAAGAGTCTACCTTGGAGTTTAATAGCAGAGAAGGTTTCTTTCCTAGAAGGTTTTATTGACAACAGAGAAAAGAAACTGTGCTCTTAGAGGCTTTAGCTCCAGAAGGGCTGTTTTCTCTGCAGAGTGCTCCTCTTCAAAGTGCAGTGAAAACCTTTCCAGTAACCATCTGACTCCATGATTTCTGTTGCATATCTTCCTGTCCTTTCTGCGCTCCTTCCAGGATTTCCAAAACTGCAAAGACACAACCAGTGTAACTAAAGGCATAAAACGTAAAATGGGAAGTTCACATCAGCAAACTTTGCGTTTGTCTTTGCTAAGAGTGTATGTGTGCCACACTGGTTTCAGAAAACTTTGTATCTTTCTCAAATAAGGGTAAAAAAACTGGCATAATACAGTGGTGAGATTCACCAGTTTTAGAGTATAATACTAGTGACAGTAGTTCTAAGGCACAGGTTTTCAGTTCAGTTATAGGATACTCCACATGTGTAAGTGCACTAGTGCTGTCAAAATGATACAGCACTTAGCTGCCTCTTTGCTATTGCACAACACTGTGGTCACACAGACAGGAAAAGTGAGTTTCGTGGCTGGCGTGTTAGATGTAGATTCAATGGGACTGAATTAGATTGGCAGACTTTCTATTTGCTTCTTAGTAATTAACCTGGTAAGCAGCCTAAAAACTAGGAATATAAACGTACTGAAGCTAAAATCCAGTCATGAATATGAGGTGCTCAATTATTTTCATCCGGAAAGCCACATAAGTATGTAGGAAAATAAGAGTTTAAGCAACCTATTTCGCTTCACAGGCCAGTGGGTTAAATCTGCTGAGACTGAGAAAGTACAGAAATGTATGCAGGTAAAGAAAATGAATGAACGAGTAAAAGTGGAAAAGTGCAAAGAAGAGTAGTTCAAATGTAGAATGGTACTGCTTCTCATAGATAAAAGATTATTTTTGATAGAGGATGCGGTCTGATGCTTGAGCATGTCTTTCAAGGAGAGTTTATCCCTGAAGTCCATTGTACAGTAAAGAACAGTCTGGGGTTTTCGTGTCTAAATGCCTTAAATGACAGATGTGATGGATGCTTATTCTTTTCATATGGAACAACTACTTAAAGGGTTCAGTATTACATTTTGAAATGTGTTATTTGTGGCACTAATGGCTTTGCAGTTTTTCAAAGTAGCTTGTGTATATCTTCATAATTCACAGAATTCTATTGCCAATAAAGTTTAACAGAGTTTCTCTGGTTGTTTTAGAGGTGTATTTGATGCTTCCCTCAAAATGGCTGGGTTCTATGGACTGTACACTTGGCTGACTCACACTATATTTGGGATTAACATAGTCTTCATACCGTCTGGTAAGGATTTGAACAAATATAATCTATTTCTAGATAATATTACACAATTATTTATTGTACAAGATCAGTAGGATTAAATGTTGCAGATCAGATTATCTTACCTCTGAGCCATGCCGCCTTCTGTTTCCGCCACACATTCTCTGCCAGCTGTTTTACTTTTCCTGTCTGTTTCTTTAGCTGGATGTAATTTTTTTCTCCCTTCCATTTAGCCGAAGTCTTTCCAGGTCTTAACTTCTTCCTGCCATGGCTTTTGTTTCTTCCGTAGTTGACAAGTGCTGAATTTTCAAGATGCCTAAATGCAGGAAGATGTGATGTCATGAAAATGCACAACAAAGGCGTGCTTCCTATTCTCTTCCTATTCCTCTTGCCTGACTGTATTATTTCTAGTTTTCTGTTATTCTTTAATTTTAGCTTTACAAATCGCTGAACAGTGTTCACTGAAAAATGTTCTCCCCATTCCTCTTTTGCCTCTCTTCCCATAATAATAATGGTGATTAAAAATGTTGAGCTATCATGTATGAGGGAACAAAAGGGGAAGCTATGAAGTGGCAAACCCCAATATAATAGCAAATAGCTGTATTATAAGGTGCAACTACCTTAAAGGCATTGGTTGTTAGACCGACTTAGAAGGTAATTGTTGTTCTCCTTTCAGCTCTCTGAAAAACCTTAATGCTTTCTGGTTAATGAGACCAAAAAAGGAGGAAAAACCCCTTCTATTTTTTGTATTATGTTCATTCCTGTTGCACTAAATTAGAATGACGGCAGTTCTGCATTGCTTTAGATTGCAACAGGTATTTGTATAATCAGAAGGGTGTGTATGCCTGCGTATATGTGTGTGCATACAGAAACATCTAAGTCACAGATTCTGCATTTGCCTGGTGTCTCAAAGTTTTACCTACATTATTATGGTTGACTGCAGGAGAGCCCTCAAGTTACAATGAGATTCCTGCTTGTATATTTTCTTGCACACAGTTGCTAATTTGTAGTTATGTAAAAGTCTGAAATGTGCATGATCAGTATAACTTTTAAGTTCTTCTGAACTGGTACCACTTTTGACTGACAGTTGGTGAAGCTTTTCTGTATGGGGAATAGTGTGATTTTCTTTTTTTTCCTAAACCATAGCCATAAAATACCAAGAGCCTTATGTGGCACTTGTTCAGTGGCCTATTTAGAACAGTTGATAGAAGCAGGACTACTAGTGAGACAAATGTGTCAGAATTTATCTGTGAATATACTTATGAAATATGTTTCTCTGATCTTTTTCTCATCTCTGCTTCTATGTGCTCTAGCATTAGCAGCAATCCTTGGAGCAGTGCCATTTCTGGGGACGTACTGGGCAGCCATCCCTGCAGTCCTAGATTTGTGGCTTGTGCAAGGACAAGGATGCAAAGCCATTTTGCTCTTGGTTTTTCACCTCTTGCCAACCTATTTTGTAGATACAGCAATTTATTCAGATATATCAGGGTAAGTACGTTGACGACTATTTAAAATTACTATTGTGAAAATGATTAAGGATCATCAAAGCCTTTAATTAAACTTAATTTTCTGAAGCAGGCAGAACAGTATCTTAACGAAAGCATAGGAATAGGTGTAACAATATCACCTCATAGTAAGAAGTCTTACTGGCCTAGCCGCCTTTACTTTCCTAGGCCTCTTTTCTGTGAACTTCGTCACTTCAGAGATCTTGAACCTGTTCTCAAAGTTAGCAAAATCAGTTGTTTAGGTTGGTAGAGTAATTCTAAGAATACCTTTGCTATTTATCTAATTGACTAAAGATGTGTAGCATTTTCCTTTACATAACCTAATGCCAGATGATGCTGCAGAACAAGAACGAAATCCATGAGCTACTTAGGGACCTGAAAAAATTAATGTCATAATGGATTGTGAGACTTGTGAGGATTCTTTTCAAGCAGGCCTTTGCGTTGTGTCACCATGCTCCAGTGTAAAAATCTGTTGATTTTGGATTGCTCTTTAAACGTGTTGAGACAGATGAAATTGCAAAACTGGACATAGGCTTCTACTGCGACAGTAGCCAGTGCTGTTTTCCTGTGGTGGGAGGTAGACACAGATTTCTTGAGTAATCTTGCTAGATGTGTGGCTGCTCTGTTGACCTGAAATGTCTCCTGGTTTCAGCTTTGAGAGAAGCTATGGAGACAAAGTCAGTGTTTGTAGTTGTATCTGGAGTGCAACTGAAATGTCCACTGACATTTTCTGCTGCTGAAATATCTAGTGAATCCTTTATGCAATTCAGACTTGAAGATAAAGCAGTGCTGCTTAATGGAGCTGGCAAAGATAGGAACTGTCAGGTTTCATATGTACAAGACGTGTTCTCAACCATGTACAATTACAGATACAAAGTTGTACTCCTCTAGTTACTGCTTCAGTCTTGATCATCAGAAACAACTCTGGTAAACTGTTTGAATTGAGGACTTCATGGTCCAGACTTAGTTACATGCTGGTACTACTGCCTCATTTGTGCCGAGTTTTATTATAGCAGAGTCAGTGTAGAATGAGGACATCAGGAGTTTCAGTTCTGTGTTGTTACAAATTAATATTTTTATTCACCAAATATAATTACACTGAACAGTATTAATAATAGTTTTCATGGGCTGTGGCACTAGTTATTTTGCTGGAATTAAAGCTAACAGGTGATGTATAACCAAATTACTATTTTTTTTTTCAACAATAAATTGTGGATAAATTTAAGGCTAGTAGCTATTTAACCAGCCAATAATTCTTCTACTTATTAGAGTACATTTTGTTACTGCAGGGGGTGCAGGCTCTGTTTACTGTCCAGAAAATATATGCTGTAGGAATAGATTTTCTGACAGTGGAGCAAAATTGTGTTCTTCCCATTAAAGAGACAGTAAGCATCATGCTGTCTTGCAGATTAGATTAAATCTGTTTGAAATAGCTGTAATTAGGTTATGCAGTGTTTTCCAAATGCATTAAGTTTATACTGTAGTCCTATTTCATCAGGTGATCTGTTGTTTAATTTAGCAAACTAGCCAGAAGAACGTTTAAACTGATGCAAATGCTGGAAAAAAATTATTTGAAGCTTTTAAAAGTTTAGAAATTAATCACTTACCTACAGCTGGAGAAACATAAAACTTTAGGGTGAAGTCTGTCCCCTCAGGAAAACAATCTGGCCCTACCAGCAGGTTAAATGTCATCTAGGTAAGGTGTGATTGAGGTGCATATGATGTATTACGTGTTTCATGGTCTCATACTGCACACAGCTGTGATGAAGGCAGAGACTGGGTAGAAGTCAGGACCGTAGTAGAAGCCTGACAGAAACTGCTGGAGCTCTGAACTGACTAGCTGGTGTTTTCTCCCCATTACACTCAGAATTTAGAGCAACTTCCTGAAAATAGGGTGCTAAGTTTCAACTATACCTTTTCTTATATAATTCCATATTACCGTCATTATTTTAGGTATAAAGATTAAGCATGCTTTTGTGTAA
Organism: Buceros rhinoceros silvestris; assembly: GCF_000710305.1. Taxonomy (NCBI): domain Eukaryota; kingdom Metazoa; phylum Chordata; class Aves; order Bucerotiformes; family Bucerotidae; genus Buceros; species Buceros rhinoceros. The sequence continues at coordinate 29,276 of NW_010408725.1, read as the reverse complement.
ATGCTGTTGATAGGATAAAACTGGCATGGCGTAACTGCTGCTGTAACAGCTCTTATCAAAAGCTCCATTGGCCCCAACTTTCCAGTAAATATTAGTATATTCATGAAAGTGTGGTTTTGTTTTTCATTTGAAAACATTAAAAACTAAAGATAACAAACACTCAATCTGAGAGGTCGTTTTCTAACAAAATGAGAAGACATGACTACTTAAAGAATATATGCTATTCTCTGAAAGATGCAGGTTACTATCATTGTGAAGACTGCTATCTTTGCTCAGGGGCACTCAGAGAACATATTGTTAGTTGTCTTAAAATTTAGTAGTTCTTGACCATAAGGCATGAACAGTCTTTGTAATCAATCATCCTCCTATTTTCAAAATGGAAATGTTTTTGCCATTACCTCCTTCAAACATTCTTCAGCAGATGTCTGAATTAGCTACTTCATTGTGGGTATTACCAGCATTATGTGCTACAATACGTAGTTTGATCTCTTGTACAAATACAGAGCAGAATACAGCTTGGAATATTTGTGCAGTCATTCAGACAGCAATTTATAGCGTAAATATGGGTGTCTGTAGCTAGCTATGTCATTTACTAAGCTTAATAAAACTTCTTGGCTAATTCCCATTTAATGATTGACGATGTTGTTGTTGTTTGTTATTCTTTATTTAATTTTGTTCTGATTATGCTGTAATTCCAGAGGTGGTCATCCTTACCTGACAGGCCTTGCGGTAGCTGGTGGAGCGTATTACCTGGGACTGGAAGGAGCCATCATAGGACCAATTCTACTTTGTATACTTGTGGTTGCTTCCAACATATACAGTGCTATGTTGGTGAGTCCAACAAATTCGGTGCCCACTCCATCACAAGCAGCATGGCCGTTACAGATACGCCGGTAAGTTACAAATGTCTAACATGTATGCATTACGTTTTTACATGCATCGGTGTACGTACACATAGGTATAGAGAATGTGAGCATGAATTTTATATATGAGTGTGCAGACATATCTACATGTGTCCTGAAGTATTTGGAGAGGATTCAACTATCGTATAGTCTAGAAATAAAAGTTATAGTAAAATACTTACTGGAATTTGTAAACTTGAAACATTTAATGTCTCACAGTTTTTTACAGAAGGCTCATTTGGAAAATTCACTGATAATACCTTTGTATTCTATAGTTTATATGTTGCTGTTGTGCTAGGAGGTGATTGAACCATCCTTTTTCCTATGTAAAACTATTATTCATGGATATTTAGTAGTCAGTTTTTGTCCTTAATAAGAGGCTTGCCTGCAAATACCACATTGTAACATGTTACCGTACAGTACTGCAAAAAGTAAATAAATGTATTCAAATTTAAAAATGAGATGATACTATATGCCATTATTCCACTAAGACTGTGGTCTTGGTTCATCTCTTTGTTGAAGTTACTGAACACGGAATATGGAAATGTGTCTTTAAACTTTATAGTTAAGGAACGAGATGAAAAAGCTCCAAATTGAATACTTAGAGTTGGAAATCATACCGTGAAGTTATTAATGACAATAGCCATTTTAATGTTGCTGCTGTCTTCCACAACTACACAGGATAGCTCATTATACATATATCTTAGAGAGGATTCTGTGCTGGTCAGAAATAATCCTTTGCTTTATTCACATGAATAAAGTTGTCATTTTTCATATGGGTAACTTAGGAGAAAAACTACTAATTGGACCTGTCGTAGTCTCTGACTTGCGGAAATTGTGTTCCAGGACTTTCCATGTACACCCTAGAACTTCCCACAGTACACACAAAAATCTGCATGCGTATTTGTTTCCTGTTCAATTCGTAGGATGAGTGTCTTACTGTTTCCACCCCTCTGTCCTGCAGGTCATCTAGAGAGAGTCCTGAGGAGATGAAAATGGCTGCAGAGTGATCAAGGTTCTGTGCTGCACCTGTTCAGCATGAGAGAATTGCTGTCTTCTGTCTTGAGTTCACAACAGCCATGGTCTTCTGTCTGTTTCTAGCTGCCATGGGGCAGCTCACAGGGAAGCATAGCCTGGGTTTTCAGAGAAACCACTTCCGGAACATCTGCTGGCCTTACATTATTGCACACTTTGCCTCTTCAGGAGAGAATGTCTGCTTCCCATGGCTTTGCCTACTAGTACACGGTTCAACACCTTGTTGAAGATCATGAAGACCTTCTGTCTTCAAAAAAGAATAGTTAAGAGGACAGGTATATCCACTGGAGTCATTATCTTATCTGCTGAAAACTGGGCTTTTATTTATTGGATTATTTGTGTTATTAAATTGTAGTAGCTTTAAAGAAAGCTAATTCCAAAATAATTATTCTCAGTTTATCTGGTGGCAAGAAAAGGTGTAAACCACTTATTGTTAAATAAAAGTATAATATAATTATTTGCTGCTCATCAAAGTATTTCTTCAGAGGCCTTGACCGTCATCTGTAGCTCATAATAACTAATATTATCCTCTTACATGCTCTGAAATTTAATGTTGTTGGAGACTGGTATTTCATGTAAATTCTCATATGTGGGTTTTCCTCATGTTGAGATAGGAGGATTAAATAGTTTAAATCTCGTCCTCATTTGCAGGAAGTCTGATAGTATTTTGCTGTTTACCCACCATCCCAGTGGAATCATCTTGTCAACTAAGTTTAATCAAAGGCCTTAAGTGTTTTCAGGCAGAGGTGATGTACTATGGTCACGACTGCTTCCAGTAATGAGAAGAAGTTGAATGTAGATTGTTTAATGTTGGTTTTCAAATGTTGTGGCTGAGTTCAATTAACTTTTCAAACAAATGTATTTCCAAAGAGGAAGGGGAGAAAGCGTGGATTTTGGTTTGGTTTAGTTTAGTTTGGTTTTTTTCCCCCGTAAGCCTCTGGCCAAATATCTTAGTAAGATATATCTTACATAGTAAGATATATTGTAATAATAAACAGAGTTCTTAAATTCCTGAAATGGTGCCTAGGTCACAACATCAGACTCCTCTAGTGCTTTTCTTCCGTGTGTAATTTCACTTAAATTGCAATTTTGGTGACATTTAAGGCTTTTTGTATCAATTGTTGAAATATTTTGACACAGTGGATCTTTATAAAGGGGTCCTTTTTATAAATAGAAAGTGGTGTTTTTGGTAGAAATTTCATACTTCAACAGCTTTTCCACAAATATGATGAGGCCCTGGGTGTAAAGTAGCAAATGCACAGGCTTAACCAAAGAGCCACCTTTCATTTTCTAGTAACTTATCTTGAATTTATTTCAGAGTTTGATTGATAATGAATTTAACAAAATACAGGCATGCCTTGCATTTATTACTGACACTAACACAACTGTTGGAACAAAAGCCTCTTCTTATCTAGGGAGAAAGATATTAAAGATTTGTGTACAAACAGCTGTTTGTAATGCAGATGTCTTTTAGTCAAGTTGCAGACGTGCTGATTGATTGTTTTGAAAGGCTCTTAATTTCATGTTATCACATGTATTTTTACTTTGTTTGTGGAAATACATTGCCATAGAAAGTGATTGGAAAGTACTCTTGATACTAAGGAAGAAAGTCCTTCTACAGGTTTGCAGTAAAAGGCTGCCTATTAAGATGCTCACAGCCTACTCCTCAGATGCTCAGAATTAGCTGCTGCAATTTTACAGATGGAATTTTATGCCTAAATGGGGAGTGTCGAGTATGTTGTTATTGCACTTTCAGACTTGTGGGGATCTGTTTGGAGGGTGGATTCAGGCTTAGTTTAGTGGTTTGAATCAAGTTCATTGAAATATGGAAACATTGCATTTAGTATTTTGAATTCTGAAAGACGTACATGTTAGTTCCAACTAACTGAAAAGGAAGGATGTTTTGCTTGATTTAAGTAACTGTCCTGTGTTTTTATTTCTTTGGGTTTGTGGCTACCTTAAAATGTGTAGTGGAACACATTTTTATAACTTGCTGGCTAGGGTGAAGGATGAAAAAGAACCTGAGGCTGTCCATAAGTGTTCCTGCTGCATTTCTAACCAGCTTGAATGAGACCACCGTGATGCTTAGGAAACTTCTTTATTGTATTACTTTTTTTAGTTCACGGTTTTGCACTGAAATATTGTGTTCACCTTATAAGTTCTTGTAGGCAGCATTTAAAGAAGATTACTAGCAAGAAATATGCAAGAAATATATTTAATGTGTTTTCAGTTTTCCATTGCTCGTCTTTGCTCACTAGTCAAGGCATTTCTGATGTCCACGTCTGGTCTCCCCGTTGCTTCCGAGACAATCGTTCAGATTCGTATGGTATTCAACATAGTCATTTTAAAGAGCCATTATAAAGCATTATTTCATTTGTTTTATGCTTTCTTTTTCTCCCTCCCCCTTCACCCGACCTCCTAAGAACAAAGAAAGGTCTCTGCTGTGAACATTAAAATGGTATTTCAGGCACACTTATCTTCAATAATGGCAAACCAACAAGAGCAACTGAGAAGACTTGTTGCTATTTTGAGATGTTCCTTTCTCAACCTGAAGAAAAAAATCGTTTTGTATAGGCAATTCATATCCAATGTAGTCTTGATAGTTTGCCCTCTTTTGAAATGAGGTTTCACATTGATGCTTCCAGTTTCAAATTCGGCTGAGACTTGTAATGAAGAACTGTCCACAGTACATCCTTCGCCAGTATATGTAGCTGCAGGAGCTCATGCTGTGTGCCATGCCTGATTGAGGAACCGGTTGTGTGGTTCAGTGGTGGTGCAGTAATAGTGTACTGCCAAAAACAAAAAGAAGAAACAAAACCTTGAGTAATACCTTCTTAGAATGTACAATATTCACTGAATTTCAGCATGTTTAAAAAAAAAAAAAACCCCACCACCTTATGAAAAAGTGCGCCTTGATCATTTAGATTTTGTCTTTAGTCTGAAGTCTCTAAGTATCAGTAGAAATAGAAGAACTTGTCCTTGCATGTTTAACAATCTCTATTCTTTCCTGAAAAGACTAAGCCTCTTTTAAGGACAGTTTAGTTTAGATCAGTCTTACATTAGTGTGAAAGTAATCAAACTGGGTTACATTGCTTCACATGCAAAAATCAAGCAGCAGCACTGTGGGATAAGCATTATATGGCTGGTGGGTTTCAAAAACTCCTCACACTGACCTTCCTTTAGTGGCATGAAACTAGTTTTCTTACGAGAGACCATCTTTTTCGTACTGCTTATGGACAAGAAGCTGACAGCCTTTAGCTTTACAGTAAACAGTGATTCCAGATATTTGGTACACTTAGTATTCAGTTTGATTTCAATTCCATTAAATTTAGTATTTAGTACACTTAGTATTCAATTTGAACAAAAACAATTTAGAATTAATAAGGGAATGCTTGTTGTAAACCAAGACAGTGTGATCTCATGGTGCTGCAAAACACAATTATTCTGGGTTTTGTCATATTCTAGCAAATCAGGCTTGTGGCAACTGAGTGTAATGTCAACGTCAAAACCTGGTGGTAACCATTTCTAACACAGAGTCTAACTTAGCCCTTCCTGCACCTAAGTTGAGTGTTACTGTGATGAAGCAGAGTTAGCAGAAGTGACTGTGTGCCAGTTTACAGCCCAGCATGTTAACTTCAGGTCACTGTAAATACATGCGTAATTGAGTACACAAAGCAATAAACTGCAGTGGGCAAGAATCTGGCACGCATTTTGCCAGCCTTACCTCACAGATGCACCATGTATTTTGTCAGCGATTACTGGATTAGGAAATGCACAACCTGATTAATTAGATAAGTATGGTGTAGGGATAATTGGATGCTGCCTGAGTATTATACAGTGTGGCTATCAGTGTAACTTCTGAAATAGATGTATGGCTGCAGTGTTAAACATTGTTTTTCAGAAAGCCTGAAAATACAAAACTGGATAAAAGTGTTCCCCAGTAAAATCAGGAGCAGAACTGCTCTGCTGCTAATCCCTAGTACCGGTGACAGAATACTGCAAAGAGTGCTGCCTTTCCTATGGACCTGATACTGTAAGCATGAGAAAATACCGTTATTCTACTGCGACTCTGTAGCTTCGCATCAGTGGTGGAAGATGCTCCCACAATTGCCTTGACTCAGACATTGTCTTTGTATTTTATTTGCTTAAGTTTGTCACTGCAGATAGTGCCACCTTTATGGATACTACCTCTGGAAACAGCTACCGCTACCTTCAGAATTTGCTGAAAGCTGTTGGGGTTGGAGTTAGTATTCATGATGTTTCATAAGAGAGGTGGCATTCTTCTAGAGATGCAGCTGTTTGCCTTGGAGTTTGCAATTTTACGAGAGAAAGTTGATTTCCTAATTGAATAATTTGTGACAGCTGACATCTCTTAAATCCATGGATGCATCATCTTTATAAACTCTGTCTTGGCCTGTATTTCAAAGGGTTTCTTATTATTTCTTACGCTCTTTGGTGAAGCATACTTTGGCAATTCCCTTTGTTTCTACAAAACTAGAATTGTCTAAAACTCTCAACAAGCATTGGGGAGGCTTGATCTTTAACCTGATACTGTTTATCTGTCACTTTTAATAAAATACCTTAATGCTTTATGGTAAAATTTTCCAGAATTGCTTTTAAGTGATAAAATTGGAAATTAAAAAAAAAAAAAAAGGTGGAAAATGAACTCGGTATCTTGAAACCAGAAGCCGTGCCAAAAGTAATGAGCATATTCAGGGATTCCACACTGGGTTTGTAAATGTGTTTATTGATTTGTTTATTGATTATTGATTGAGTATTATATAAATGAGTAGTGTCTGTCCTATTCAGACATTAACAGAAATTTTGTCCTATCTTGGTTTTTTTTTTTAAACACTTGAGAACAAAATAGTGCCTGTATGTAGTGAAAACAAACAACATTTTCTATAATTAACGTTTACTTGATAATGGTTGGGGAAGAGCCAAGCAAATACTGGTCAGGTGACTGGAACTGTTTTGTTTTACTTGATATAAAGTTGGGAAAAGCTGTTCTGCCATCTAATAATACATTGCTGGATTACATCTACTAATGAGCTGTCAAAATTAATTGGTCATGAAATATATCTTCAGTTCCCTGGTCTCTTAACCTCTTTCTCACCTCGTGGTATCTTGTTTTGGATCTGATTCAGTACATGAGAGTATTGTTTCATCCTCTTTTGGGATCCATTCCAGGATGTAAAGGGCTAGACCTTACTCAAACCTAACTGCAGATCTTTTGTGGATTGTTCTACCCAGAACCTGTGGGCATCTGGAGCAATAATGTCTCTTGTCTGTTGACACAAATTTTGTCTGTAAATGTACATGTGATACATCTTCAGAATGGAACTACAGTCAAAACTAATGTTACCCTAATTGATTTTGGTACAGTACCTGGTTTTGCATGTGTAATACTGAGAATATAACCTGTGTCCATCTGTGGCAGATCAAAACGTGTGAGTTAGGATTGAGAAGTACTTGTGTAGACTACAGAGCTATTTAAACTATTTAAATAATTTTGAATGTATGCACCAGTCCTCTTCCTAAAGAAGGTTTTTTGTAGCAGGTTTAAGAAGCTTTTAACTTAATATTGTAATCACAGTGCAGTCCTTTGTAAGCACAGAACAGTTAATATATTTTGAAATAAAATGCTGCTGATGTAAAGAACACTGAGTTTGATCTGAATGATGGGATCTTCAGAGTGAGCTGCAAAGGCAGCAGTTAATCTGGTGAAATAACAGATTTGCTGGAGTAGTGCAAATGTCAGTGGATCTGCAGTCCACGCACATGACTGTTTCACTGAGAGAAGCTGTACTTCTCTTTTTTTCTTCACATTTTCCATGGGGTAAGGAAGGGCGTGTGCCTCAACAATAACTGCGGTTCACCTGACACCTGGCAGCTTGCTCCACTGCCCGCAGTAACACAACTGCGTCCAGACCCTGGAAAAGCATACGTTCCACAGCTGAGGGTAATTCAGGTGACTTCCATTATGGCTTACTCTCTGAAATGGAAATGGTTGTTTGGTGTCTAAGCATAATTTTAGATCATTCCATAGACTATAAAGCAGAAGTGATCAAATCCTCTCTGCATGACTGTGCACACCACTTAAAAAGAGATACAGCTGATACTCCACTCTTCATCCCTCTCACTGTTCTGTGACCAGACTCATCACCTTTGAAGTAATTAATATAGCACAGTCGATTTTAGCTAATCTCCCTTTAGTTCTCTGAAGGGATCAAACCTTGTTTAGTTTAGTGCAGACCAGGTGGGGGGGTTAGCAATTGATGCTAGTAATATAGTAACAAATTTTTTAAAAAATTGTTGCAGATTGTCTAGACAGAATTCCTTTTAAACTGGTACCAAGACAAATGCACCTGTATCGGTCAGCCCAAATGCATGTGCTTTTGTGATAGCGCCTTAATTCTTGTATGGCTTTTTTAGTGGTTTTAACGTTCAGATACGGTGTTTATTTTTAAGAGAAAATGAATAGTTCCGTTCAGCACCCACAGCAGATAAATCTTTATAATGTTGTAGCACTGGTGAAGCAGCCTATTTGCTCAGACTCCGCTGTTCCTTCCAAGTAGTTCAGGAGATACGTGTCCAGTATAGTTCAGTAATGTTTTGATGGTGGGAGGGTAGAGAGTATGTAAGACTTACAAGGCAGATCCATAGGCAAAAAATGTGCAGAAAGAAATACGTTACTAATATATTTTGAGCTTTACCAGAGAGAGAAATTAAAAGATAATTATTTCATTATAAGAAGTCATCATCTGTTCTGTGAAGAGCATGGCTGCTGGCTTTCATCAAATACTATTTTTGCTGTAGAATTTCAAGAACTGAGACAGAGGCGAGGGAATTCAGAAGCTTACACACTGGGAATGTCAAATATTTTCTTGTATGCTTCTCACTGGTCTGTGACGTGCAATAAGTTATTTCTTTGCTTTATGAAATACAGTTAG
>NW_010408725.1:910-20070 GCF_000710305.1 Buceros rhinoceros silvestris | reverse complement strand
GTGGGGATTTCAACTAAAGATTTTTTTTTTTTTGTCTCAAGGGTGAAACACATTTGATTTTCTCTTTGCAGTATTGCCAATTATTGCAAATTGATGAAGTGCTCTATGTTTTCCTAGCCATGTTTGTCTGAGAAATTGTCAACCTTTTGCTCATGTGTTCCTAATAAAACTACAGAGATGGCAATTAGTTTGAACTCTCTGCTTGCTATTGCCACTGGCTTACAAGCATTAAAAACCTTGCCTTCAAAGCACTTGCTCTCTTATGAGACACGTGAATTTCCTGTGGCGACAAAAACTTCCAATATATTTCATTTTCTGGTCAGAATGAAGTACCTCACATTGGTAGGTATTAAGTAGCTAAATGGAAATTTCTCAGTACCTATATGGGAACATCAGATTTGCCTGTGCGCTTTCAAATGTTGTCACTCTTTTTATCTCTCAGGAATAAATATTTGAAGGAAACTATTCTGAGGTTAGGTTCTCTCAGCTGGAAAAAATCCACCATATCAATGGCCACAGAGCAAAGACACTTACTTCTTCCTACATACAGCACCTTATTTCTACAGTTATGTCCTATTTTTCAAAGTAGAAGTGCTCTGAATGTTCATGTGAGTTAAGTAAATTATGAAAGATTATATTGTGGCTAACTGAAATGATCCTTTGATAAAAGGGATTCCTGTCTTCTGGGCAGTCGTGCACGTGGCGGGTGTTGGCTGAGGAAGTACTCCTGATTTGATTGACTATGAAGAATTTTATCGACCTGGTAGACTCCTGTGAGAGCTGACAAACACTGTCTCAAAATAAGATTAAAAAATTTGTAACACGTATGAAGATGAGATGAATTATAAACTAGTCATGTGACTGTAGAAAGCATAAATGGGAATATTTGTTTTAAAAAGCATTGCAGTATGTTCCTGTGAAAAACTGTTCCTGGTCTATCACGATATTGTTGACGTATATCAAGATAAGGATAAAAATTGTAATTATTTGAAGCTATGAAGTAATAACTTTCAGCATTTGCAATGACAAGTCGAAATTCCTTCTGAGACCTGGTAGACTCCTGTGAGAGCTGACAAACACTGTCTCAAAATAAGATTAAAAAATTTGTAACACGTATGAAGATGAGATGAATTATAAACTAGTCATGTGACTGTAGAAAGCATAAATGGGAATATTTGTTTTAAAAAGCATTGCAGTATGTTCCTGTGAAAAACTGTTCCTGGTCTATCACGATATTGTTGACGTATATCAAGATAAGGATAAAAATTGTAATTATTTGAAGCTATGAAGTAATAACTTTCAGCATTTGCAACGACAAGTCGAAATTCCTTCTGAGTAATTGTGGTTACTTGTCAAACAGGTCTCATTTTAACAATGTCTACATTAACAGAGCCATAAGCAAGGCGATGCGCTCAGAATTATACATCTGTTGTGAGGAATGTATTTTGGAAGCCAATGCCTCCTTAAAGTGTGTATGGTTCAGTAGGATGAAAATTCCTGGTGGTGGATGATGATTAAACCAGATACGATCCTTGGACGTGTTAAAAAGCTATCACCAGGTATAAGTCTATGCCATTAATAGGGGAACTGAGAAAATAATTGGGCTAGTCCTAAGGTTCATGCATTGAGAAAGACGTTGGATAGTACAAAACGTTCTGAAACAAGAGAAAAGGGTGATTCAGGCCTGACAAATTTTTCTTCTAGTGAGAGATTAAAGAAAGTCCGTATTTGGAGTTTAGCCAAGAAAGGGGTTACTGATGGTGGATTGATCAAACACTAGGGAAAAGCAAATTTAAAAATCAAAGGGTCCTCCTTTCAGGTAGGAAAAAAGTCGATTTCAGATAGCTGGAAGTTGATTCTAAACAGATTTGTACTAGACTTAAGGCAGATGCTTTAATGTTAATTAACCTATGGAAAAATCTTGACTGATGAAGGTATTAATCGTCTTTGAGGATTTAAAATCGTTCCTTACACTGTCTAGGATGACTGAGTTCCTGAATGAAAAAATCGTATGGCCACGGTTGTGTAGGATGGAAAACGGGCTGGAACAATTCCTGTGTCACAAAATTCTGTGAATGCTTAAAACAGGGAATGTTTTCATTCAGTTAAACCTCCTCACGTACTTAAAGCATCTGTTGTTGTGTGCAGAGATAAGCAAGGCCCGCTCTCTTGGCAGCCGCAAGATTGGCACCTGAAATTGCAAGAGACTTCCCTGCATTCTACTGATCTTTGTCCTTTGATGTATCTTTTTATTATAATACAAAAATGGTGCTTCAAAAAGGCATTTTTCTGGGGGTTTAGGAGTGGAAGTGAGTTCATGAGTCATACTGAAGCCACATAAATTTTTCAGCTCTGTGTGTCTTTACTTTGATGTTAGCTTGTTGACTTTTATGTTTTGCAAATAAATATCTGTGATGTTGAGTGAAAAAACATTCTCCTTTTCTTGTTTTTGGGGGTTTGTTTTGTTTTTTAAATGATGTCTTACTTTGGTCTCTCTTAACAGTAACATTTGTTGCTTGTGTGCTAGAAAATGCTGTCAAGTTTTCTGGCTTGCGTAGGTGCTGCTTCGCTTTCTTCTAAAGCCAGTACATTTTCTGGGATGACGTGTAGTGTCCACCTATTCTCCAAGTATTGATTGCTCTTTAGTGAAGGAGCAGTCTAATCCGTACCGCCCTAGGATGCATGAGAATGACCTTGTACCTTTGCTCAGTTGGAAAAAAAAGCGTAGGAAAGTCCCACTGCACCGACTATATTTTTGTTGGCTTTGATTTTTTCTCCATGTGAAATCCGGTTCAGAAGAGGAGCTGGGTAAACTTGCTGGCTGTGGCTTCTTTACCTGTTAAGCGATACTGAAGCATTGGTGCTACCTTTGTAAAGACTGACCACTCTCAGGTACTGTTTGCTCACAACTGATTTTTGTCTTTCAAACATTTTCCCCCTGATAATTCAAGTATATTATAAAAAAAAAATAGTAGCAGATTTTTGCTGATGCATTGAGTCCCTTATGGAAAAAGATGGATACTCCTACTGCCAGACAGTTCCTTTTCTTTTGCTTCCTTCCAGGTGAGGATGTTTGGGTAAGTTGATAACAGCAAATCTCAGCTTACTGAAAGGTAAGAAATGGTTGATAATTGTTTATTATTCACAGAGAAACTGAGGTAGCGGGAGATTCTGGGTGGGGTAAACGGTGTTGATGTGACTGTGCTTTCGCTACAAACGGCAGGAGTATAATCGGGTACTTCAGTGGCATCAGAGTCAAACTGATGTATTAAGTGATTGTGAAAAACCCTGCCCTGCATGTTCCCTGTGGAGAGGGAGGAAGCCAGCAGTGCAGTGGAGCAAGGGATCAGCGGTTTGGTTTCCTGCGTGCTCTGTCTGTATGCAGGATACATCACGCATCCGCTACACCTCTGTGTACCTGCTACCAGGTACCTGCTTTATCTGAAACAGACTTTGCGGCTCTGGAGAGGTAACCCTCTGCAGCAGGTAACGGATGAAGCTGAGCGCTTAGACCTGTTCGAGGGGGTGAAGGAGTTCTTCAGGTCTAACTGGATGAAGCCTCTTGTCTCATACCTGGCCGCCTTCAAGTCCCAAAATGGTGTTTGCTCTCTCCCTGAGCCGTGGGGCAGGAGACACGCTCCCCGTGCCCTGACCTTCCTGAGGCGGTGGCCCCAGCGTCTGGAGGGAGAGGGGAGGCCTCCACGTGCTACCCGCCCTCCCAGCTGCTGGCACCGCCTGGACTAATTGGCAAGTTATTTTTCTAATTAACTCTCAGATTATTTTGGATAAAGCTGTTTCATGTTCGTGTAATGCTTCCCCCTCCGTTTTCTTTTTTCTTTTTTTTAACTCTCCAGAGGCAAACCCCGGCGCTCGGAAGCTGCTCCCCCACAGGGCCGTTAAATGGCGCACGCTGTGAAGGGCCCTGGCCCACCCAGGGCCCCGGACGGGGAGGGTTGTCCGACGCCCGAGCCACGAGGGTTGTGAGCTGTGTGGAGCGAAAACATCGCTGTTGCGTGTTACAGAACTGAGTTGTCAGCGTTACACACATTGTGTGGAGCTGAGGTGTTGGCGCTGGGTGGAGTGTGGGGCCGTGTTTCTGGTGGGGGATCATGGAGGGGCAAGGCTGCACGTGGTGTGAGGGCACAGGGCTGCCTTGTGTCCCCTGGCCACCTGTTTCCTTGCAGACCTCTGCTCTGTGAAGTGGGAGCCGCCTGCGGGAAGCAGATACACCGCCCTGGATCTGATCTGGATTCGTCTTTCGTCACAGTGGGCACCCTTGTAACTCGTGTGGGCTTGTTCAGTGTTCACAGTGGTTGTAAAGTATTGAATGGTCTTTGTTGCCCACTGTGTTTACAGCTGCCTTTTCCCCACTGAAAGGCTGAAGTGTATGCATGGCTCTGCGGATGGTTCTGGCAGTGCTGCTGCATCAGGGTGTCCTCAGGCTCTGTTTGACGCTTGAAGCTTTGGGCTCTCATTCTGATCACTGATGGTGTTAATTATCTTTTGAGTTTCATTCCTCTCATCCTTTCCAGGCAGCCCTTTGCTTTTGTTTGCCAATAGGTATCAGATATTAACAAGCAAGAGAAGCTGTTATTTGCGTCTTGGTATACATTCACGCAGAGACACAGAATGGAAGCATGGACTAAAGGTCACGTCTGGAAACAGAATTGGGATTTATATGCCAAATATCACAATTGCTATGGTGAAGTATTGAGTTCATTTTAATCCTCAAGGCAGCTAAAGATTTAGGATTATGGTTTTTATTACTGTGTTTCCCAAAATCTGTTCTTGGATGAGCCTAGAAGCCCACTGGCTTGGCAGAGCTGAACAGCTCAGAAGCAGATGTACCCCTGAGCTCTCCTGAACCTGTAACTAGGTGGTGTTCCTCTGCTTCTCTTAAGTGTACATACTCTCAGTAGACCTACTGTGCATGTCTGAATCCAGGCTGTTGGCCCAGCAGAGAAGTGACTGCCATTCTGCTGTAAATCACGGCCAATACCAGCATTATATATGGGAATTTCCCCCCCACCCTCGGTAAATTAGCCTGGTAGATGGAATATTCATCAGGGACGCAAGTTCAGCTTACTCCTCTTCCTGAGAGCAGCCTGTGTGGAAGATGATCTTAATTCCTTGCTGCTGCTCTGGTAGCAACTTCTTATGAAGCAAGTGAACTTGTTTTTATAGCTAGGCTAGAGGCTGCTCACTCTGATTTAATTGCTATTTAAATATTCAGTGTGCAAAGAACAGCTTCAGCTGAGGAAGGAAACTGCCTTCCCAGCTCTAGATGGAGGAAGCAGTAAGGAGAAAAATGTTTCAGTCTCTTAGACAGGAAAGAGGTTTGAACCCTCTCAGCCAGGTGGTCAAACTTCTGACAGTTGGGTAAAAATGGGCTGCATGCAACCCTCTTTATTTTGGCTGCTCAAAAAGAGGTATTCCCTGCTGGTATCCATCAGAAACATGCTTTTAGGAAAAGGTCCCAAGCTTTTAGTCTTAAGCAAAAGAGTGTTGCCCCAATGCTGCCAAGCTTGCTTAAGCTTGCTTAAGCACCAGTGAAAATGGTGACCAGGAAGAAGCCACATCTTTGCCATAAATGTCCAGTAGGTAGTGCTCAGCATATATCTATCTGTGTTGGAGTAGAATGGAAGACAAAAACCCTGAGGGTATGATTCTGAGTTCTGTAGCAGTGTCCAATTTACTGGCCATTTCTAGAACATCTGCTTAGTAGGTTCCCAAATGGGTTAGAACTTCATGAGAAGAAAACTCTGCTCTTCAGATAACAGCCATTTCTCTAAAAAGCAATGGCATCATAGCATTGGTGTGTAGTATACCTCATTTTCAGCAGCAGATCTGCTTTCATGGAAGAATAAACCATCCTACTGTGGGGTGAGACTGCACAGTTAAAAATTAAATTCCTAATGAAGATCTACTTGGCAGCTTACGTAACAGAAACTTGTCAAGACTTTTATGTTTGGCAGGTTCTGATGCTGTTTGCAACTGTGCTTCCTAGGATCTTCAGTTCTTTAGGAAAGACAATCCTCTTGCAAAGAATTTTTATGTTTCAAAATGAAGTTTTAACTAAACCAGGAAGTGAAACCACAGGAAAACAGCACAAAATGAAAATGCAAAAACTTCCTAGCAGAAATGGCAAACTAAAAATGTGTTTTTCTTGAAAACTAGCTTTACATTTACTTTCATCTGTCATTGACCAAGTTTCAGATTTTTTTTAAGCAGTATTTGTGTTGAGCCCAGAATTACCACTTTAATATTCCTCACCAGTTATCTGAAATCGTTACTGGGTCCCTGTGGAAAAAAAGCCAAACAGTTAAGAAGCTTGCGAGAGGAGGATTACCTGTGCAAAATTTTGGTTGTCCCAAGTTCAGAGGACATGGAAGAATAACCAGTAGTTCAGCAGAAAAAATGTGCTGTTGGCATCTTGTGTGGCACGTGAGATTAAACTATAAATTTCATCTTGTCTTCAACAACAGACAAGAGATTTGGAAGATAGCTTTTTAATGGTCTCCTTGTTTCATGAAGCAAGAAGTCACAGCTCTCGTTGATTCTGCTCTGAAAAGTCCTTTCTCTTAAGGAAGGTCCTAGGGATTATTTTGGGTCTGTTGATCTTCAGTGTACTTTGTGTGTCCTTGTGATGACTCCATTAGGGGAATGTCCCTGTAGGCCCAGGGAAGAGCAGCTCTGCCAGCCCCAGGCAGTTCTGCTGTGTCTTGCTATAGCGGCTGTGGACCGTGGGAGAGATGCCCTGCATACAGCTTCTTCCGTCAATGACAGTCTAAAGCAGACTCTCAAGAAAGAATGGAATGTCAAGACTATGCTTGCTTTACTCCGCCTTGATAGTTTTGACCATGACTAACACTGTGTGGTCAAGTAAAAAGAGTAAATATATGCTAGTCTGGAATGTGGTGAGCAGTAAGAAGGAACACCTACCTGGTACGAACAACAAATTCATCCAAGACTACCTTCCTTTTCGGAACAGTCTGGAACAGTAGCTAAAGTAAATTTTTAGGCAAACTGTTAAAAAAATAATTAGAAATTAAATGAGTAGTTATGTGGAGTTACTTGTAAGAAAAGGTTGTAGGAACATCATATAATTAGTGCAAGGGTTGATATAAAACAGAGAATATGATTGGTCATAGAAATGTGTGTTTGAGAAATATACAGAGACTTCAGGAAATAAAACCAGATACAAGTGATGTTATGATAATTCTCTCAAGGTTTGTGTTTATCATGCACAGTCCTTACTGCCAGTCAATGTTATCACTTTCTGATAATGTTAATCAAAGGCTACCTTAGTTTGCAATTGCAGTATATTTTTCTCCTTAACAGAACAGTGCTGCCAGGGAAACCAACATCATCTTGGAAGCAAAAACATACTAGATCAGCAAAGCAACAAATAGGCTTCGAACTTTGTAAATGGAAGTGTCTTTGCTAAAGGCATTGCTGCTGATCCTATTCTTAACTTACAAGTGGGTGATTTGAAAAAAAAAAGGATTTGAATATACTGGTTGTTGTAGAGTTTACCAAGTTAGGAATGTCCAGGTCTACTGTATATCTGATATACTTCTTTAATCCAAAATCTTTTGTAAAGTAAGGAGTCAGCAGTGACCTTCGAAAATAAAGTTAGTTCTTTTGGTTCAAGAAGTGTGGTCTGCAAAAGCAGTCTCTGCATCCTTAAAACAGTTACTTCCAAGGAAAAGATCCTGATTTGAAGGGAGTTTATCTAATTACTTGCTGTGATGTGATAAACTGTATTATCTTTCTAATGTGTACTGTAGATACCTTGGGAGAGATATGTTGTGGTTGCATGTATTACAGTTTTATCTCATCGACTCTTGCTAAATAATAATAATTTTAGGATCTTCAGTGGCAGTAAATGGTTTCATCCTGGGAACAGCCGAGTATCCTGTACTCATCGGGTGCAATTACTGGTTAACTCTTAAGCCAGCAGTACTGGAGGAACTGCTACTTCTGTGGATTATTTCAGAATTTAGTACACAGTGCTGCCAACAGACTTACACTGTTGTAAGGTAAGGCTGTCATTTCTTGGGGAAGTATCTGTATTGATTTGCTTTGTCTTAGCAGGAACTTGTAAGACTATGTAGTCTCATGCATAATTAACATCTGAAGGCAAGGTCACTTGAAAGATTTAACATTTAGCAGATAGCACTGGTGTGCATTTGAATAAATATTTATTTCTTGTCTTAATAAAATTATTTTTAAAATCTAAACTGTCACTTTCAGGTGCATAATGGAGCTGGCGCTGTTCAGTCTACTCTTACACCACTTTTCATAGAGACACATGTATTCCCTTGTCTTGTTAACACTACTGTAAGCGATCTAAGGACATCAGGGGTCGGATGATTTTTGGCATCCTTTGCAAGTGGAATAAATAAGAAAACATTTTTAAATATCAAGTATGCTTATCCAGCATAATAAAGTAGTATTTGATATTGGATGAGCAAACAGCTGGAGGGCAATGTCTGAGGGATATCATAGCTATCGTGTATTTGTGACTGCATTGCAGAGAGTAAAGAATTTCTTCAGCTTTAGGTGAAAAATCTGAAGTGATAATCACATCTGTGTGTTTATCAAACATCTGCAAATTTTTTCGTTTCAGTGAATGCAGCTAGTACATAAAACTGGTTATTTATAATCAATCATGCCTCTGCAACAGTGTCGTGAAGAGCTTAGATTTTTATAGTATAAGAATGGAGTTTGCTGTTGTGGAAATAACCAAGTTACATGCTGCCTGGTGAAATGTCAACCAAAAGATACTTCAGTCCTGCTGTTTCTTTGTGGTGGGTAATCATCCCACAAACACTGCAGAATTTTTTTCTCCTTCCTCAGGAACTTCACTTTTGGTGAAGTGCAGTAAATCATCAGGCACACAAATGGGCTTCTCTTGGCTTCCCTCTTGCTCTGTCTGAAAAATTGTGCAAAAACAGAACTGTAGCAAAAAAAAAAAAAAAAAATTCATGCTACACTTCTGTGAATGGATTGAATGGATTTTTTATTGAGATGCTGAGGGAGACAATTGAATCGCTGTTCAGTTGTGTATTTCATGAAGAGTTAAACTTTCTTTAGAGAATGTTTTTTATGCAAGTGCAAAGTATAGTTGAGGCCATGTAAATAGTTCTGTCTTATTTAAAGAAATTTTTTCTCTTAGTGTAAAAGATGTTGGTGTATTTTGCCTGATGATAAACAGCGCAATTACTATTTTGTATTTGATTTGAAATTGTTCAGTGAAATTTAAATATGGAAATATGCAAGAAGAATTTGAAAGGTTTAAGTAACATAAGTGATAACATAATATTCCAAAAAAACCCAAACATACAATAAAGTCACCAAAACCCTCACCATAAAACATAAGGATGTGAAATTCTGCGCATTTTAGCTGCATTAGAAACTCTGTGTGTCAGCAGCAGTGATGCACAGTGAACACACTCCACAGCTGGAATGCTTCATATGGAATGAATGAGCAGTTTCTTAAACTTCAGTTTCTTCTACGTGAGTGCTTGTTAGACAGGAACTTGTATAAAGATTGAGGTAAATAATTAATCTACCATTTAAGAAGAGCTTAGCAAGTTTTAAAAGATTGAAACCACATAGGAGTCCACCAATTTAAATACGTTCAGCTTGACAGACCTAACCTCAGTTTCCCAGAACAGATAGGTGAAGCGAGATTAATTGATTTTATACTGTATTTAAGCCTTACTTTTCTATACATTCTGCCAGAGGGGGCATACATGAGGGTGGAAATAAGATTTGATTTTGGTAAGATTTTCTTTGGAATCAATCAAATCTGACAGATTTTAAAGAGAGAGAGAGAAACACCCCAAGCCTTTTACCACTTCTGAGACTCTGTAAGTTAAGTCCTTCATGTGTATTTTGACTCTTTGGGCCTAATGGGTTGTCACAGGAGAAACAAGCTCAGCATTTTTGGCATAGTTAGCCATTTTTCCCCCCTCAGACTTATGTATGTAATAGCTGAGATGGAGTATCTTCCTGGTCACGTGAAGAACCAAAATTTTAAAAAGTCTTCGGAATAGCCTGGCCTTAATGCCTTCAAGAAGCTGCTACAGAATATTCTAAGAGAAAATCAATTCACTAGCCAGGGCACGCAGACTCTTGCAAATGAATCACCCCCGAAAGCATGTGTTTAACAGAGTAGCTATCCAAGCTGATGGCAATAGCAAACATCAAGGGCTTTAAAATTCTTAAATCCACTTCAGTGGATATTGATTTGGGTAATAAGAAATATTTCCTTAGGGAAACACTTGAAAAAAGAGCTTAAGGCAAGGGGAAGTGATTTTGCAGTGCAGGGAATGTGAAGAAAGAGAATATTTAACCAAACAGGAATCTCTGTGATCAGTTGTGTTTCTAATTTTTTATGCTGCAGAATCTGGAGTGTTTCAGTACCTCCTCTGGAGTCTGCGAGCACTGCTGTCATCAGGGTGATTCTGCCCTTGATAGGAGAAAGGCTGCCGCCGTTCTTGTGTGATTGCAAATTCAGCTTCGTGAGCTCAGCTGGGGGACATGGGCAGGGCGCGTCAGCCGTGTACCAACACAGGTATTACAGGGCTGTAATGGCGATTTCTCGGACAGGCTCTGCCTCTGTGAGCAGGGGCTGCGAGGGCACTGAGTCTGCAAGAGAGTAACATGCCCAAAGGCAGGAGCTGTGTGCTAGGTTCTTCCAGCAGTCCCAGACCTTTGAGTCTGAAGACCCGTTGCACTGCTGCTCTGAAGATAAGTGGCAAAAAATAGCAATAATGGTGGACAGGCCTTGCCTCGAGTTTTGACTTCCTTTTTTTGCAGCCCAGCTTCTGGCACGCCATCCATCGGGATTAGATTCTTTGCATACTGCATTTAAGCTGAGATTCTGGGATGAGAAAGCGTGTTTGAAATGTGTGCTGAGGAGAGAGGTACTGGAAAGTGATCAGTGACACGTTTTCTTATGAAGAAGAGAGGCTTCTCAGTTTATCATGAGTATGTATTTGGACTTGCGTGTTAATTTGGTCTTAAGATACTTTAATTAGAGCCAAATAAAAATAGATACTTTTCTGTCATGTCTCACCTTCTATTACAGTCTAGATCTGCTTGACATTTTTCAGATGCGAGATGAGCACTGTCCCTGAGGCCTCTTCAGTCTGTTTTGTGCAGGCAGTGATGTATTTGCAGAAGGTGAAGATGGTGTCGCTGAAAGCGGAGATAGAGGTAAACTCAGGAGGAAGCATTTCTTTAGTTCACCCCTTTCCAGTGACAGAACCCCTTTCAGAACAACCCTTTTTAGTATTGTTTATTGGCTGTTACTCTGTGGCCTGAACATGGGCTTTTTTGTTTGCTTTTTGTGTTGTGATGGCCTCTATTCAGAACAAGATGACTTAGAGGAGTGTGAGTATGTGGGATCAAAGGGCAGGTGAACTGTGTGCTGATGGGAGCACTGTCCAATGGCACAGCAGGCAAGACCTCATGAGGTGGCGAGTAAAGGGGCAAGTAAAATATGAATGCAGTGGCGTGTAAGAAGATTTCTGTAAGATGAGTCCTGATACTCTTCTGGTAACTGGAGAGTCTTGAATGAGTAGTTAAGGCTGGACATGTTGCAAAAGCACTTTGAGTAGGGAGTTCAAGGGATAAAGTGATGTGACAGCAGTGGCAGGGGACAGCACGTGATTATCTTCAGCCAGATAAGAGATGAGCAAACAGGTATTGAAATTGGAAAGGAGGAAAGAGATACAGAGCAAGAGTCAACTACAGGATTTGGGAGTGGAAAAATGAAAAAGGGGTGGATTTTGTAATACCAGACCATTTTTGACCTATCCTTAAATTGAAGAACAGAGACAATGTTTGTGGGATATTTTATATCCTTCAGAATAAAGTGTTAAATTTTTAAAGTTATGTATGACATGCAGATGTTTTTTGAGTAAAGTGAAATCCGGGTTTTGTATACTGCAAGTTTCAGTGTGGTGAATCTCTAAACTTCAATGTTCCTGAGTTTTTCAGGAGGAGGGTGGAGGAAAGGGGAAGACTGACCCCATGTTTAGAATCAGTTACCTTTGATATGTTTTGAAGAGGGAGAGAAAGAAGAAACGTCAACAAACTTCAAATAAGAACTAATCATTAATAGTTTACGGGATGTATCTAGGGTAGTTGTATATCCAATCTTATTAGAGGAACAGCTGCCTCATATCTCTGGCAACAGCATAAACCAACCATTACCTAGAAAGCACCTTGCTGAAAAGAATCTGCCTTTTGCAATTTCCTGTATTTACATGGTAGAGGAAAACTCTTTTCTCTGTAACAGGTTAGAGGAGTTAGGACCATCAGGAATGCTTGGCTGCGATGAGTTTTCTGGAACCAGAATTGAACCCCAAGCAAAAATTGTCACTGATTGTGGTACCTCTCCATGTTGTAGTACCAAATACAATATTTAAGTGCAGTTCAGTTAAGCATAGAGGGATGGATGCAGCTATGTCATTGCTGGGAAGAGGAAGGGAGGAAAGATGTTGTAGATCCATGTAGCAACTACTGTATCCTATGACTCAGAATATATAAGAGGTGCTGATGCGAGAGGGACAAGGAGAGGAGGTGTGAGTTTGGGTTAGTCCTTGCTTGCAGGACTGTATCTGCAACAGCGTGATCAATGCCTCGTTCTTTCACTTCTGCACAAGAGGGAGATTTGGATGCCTAGAGGAATGCTATGAGATGACATTCGATACACCTTTTCAAAGGCAACAGTAGCTTAGGATGGGTGAGGCCTTTAAGGGTTTGTGAAAGTGCTCTTTGAGGTCGCAGACACAGATTGATTTTGTGATGTCATAATAAAAAAAAAATCTAGTATGTATAAAACCTCTGTAATAGAGTTGGAAAGAATAGAGACGGTCATGGAAGTAGAATGTAACAGAAACAAGGTTAAAAAAGACCAGAGTCAATAAGGGAAGATCCAGCCCAAGCAATTGCATTCCTTTCGTTACTAAGGCAGGCATTGTTACCCATTCTGTGATTGTTATGTCACAGTGGTTGCTGACTTTTGGGGGGGTTTTGATTTGGTTTTGGTTTTTTTTTTTTTTTTAAATATCAGCAACTGAAAAAAAAATAAGGCTTGAAAGCATATTCGAAAGTGACCTAGAAAACTCAGACAACAGCAGTTGTAAATTGAATCCAGTTGTGTGGGTAAGGAATGGAAAACAATTTTATGCTAGTTTAATGATGTTTCAAAGCACTTGAAGTTGGCAGTGGGACATACATCTTTGTGTCCGCTCTGTTTGTTCACTAAGATTCCTCTAACTTGAAACTAATTTCCATTTCTGTCATTGTCTTGCTAGGTGATGTTGGTGAAATAATTTCATGTGCAGAGTTTGGTGGGTTTGTTGTTTTGGGGTTTTTTTTCCATATGCACAATGAAAATCTTGCTTTGGAGTACTTAATGGCCTGTTGATGAAAGTGCAGGAATTATTATGAACAGTCCTTAAACTAATCAGTGTATTTAAATCTGTATATGGGTCATATGCTTTCCCATGGATCAGTTAGGCTTTCCTGCAACAGCAACACTGCTTCTCTTTGCTTACAGGTTCACAAGATCTGGCTGTGGCTTGTCTGGGGCCTTTTTGAGTCTTACGACCCTTTATCTCTCATCTTGGTCTGTCACCTGATTCTACAGATGGGTCCCTTTTTAATACCTCTACAGGGTACTCTAGTTGTCTGACTTGTTTTTGTAACTGCTGTTTCCTCTGCAAATTTGCTTATTGCTTACCTGACTTGGTGGCAGCTCATAGGACTCTAAATTACAGTGACTTACTTTTCTTTTGCTTGTCCTTTTTGCCTTGGATGTTGTAGAGCCCTATTGTGTTTCTCACAACACATTATTTCCTGTTGAACAAAATGCCAGCAGCTCCCGATGCAAGCATCAGTCTTGCTGTTCAGCCCCTGCTCAGTCAGAGGTTTCTTCTGCTGCTGACAAGCTTCCTCAGACTTCTTTCCTTTATTTGTTTATTCATTGCTCCTCCACTGCATGTACCATCTAGGTACAAACATGTTCTAATACATTAAGTCTAGAAGTGTTAAAAATGGTACTTTCACCTGCATTATTTACTCACATGTTTAATCCCACTCTTCTAGTGATGGTTAGCACACTATTACAAACCCTACGAACATGTTTTGTGACATCCCTTTTTTTGCTCATGTCATTCACTGTTTGAGATAGATACTGCATTGGTTGTGCAGTTACCCAGCACTTATCCCAGTTGCTTTCAGGCTGAGGTTGTGTTCACCTGCTGGCTGCAGTTCTCATTGACCTACCACTGCTAACACAGTTGTGTCTTGAAGATTCTCAGAAAATTCCAGGTGCATTAACATGTGTGAGAAGAGTGCTTGGTCTTTGCTAGTTCTCTAGTTACTGTAAATGTATAAAATACCAATTTTTATGCCACTTTGCTGCTCAGTTTTCTAATACATTCCCCACCCCCCCAAAGCTTTTTACAGTGTTTAGCAACTAGAAAACATGGATGTAATGCAAAACCTATATTTGATGTTCTTTGTGATTCACTAATAAGTATTTGAACTACCTCTTGTCTCTGCAGCCATCCTGGTGTGCCTTGCTGTTGACTTCGCTCAAGATCAAGAAGTTGGCTGTTCTGTAAAAAAATTTGCTCAGCAGGGAAGTTGCTTAAACACATTTATGTAAGGCTTAAATGCCATAAAAAATAATGCTTTTGTGACACTTACTGGCTTCTTCCCAAGTTCAGAATGGGGGACATAAATTATCGTCTTATATGTATTTAAAGAGGTGTACAAAAGTACTTATTTCTGAGACTTGGCAAATTTGACAGGTGAGGCATCGATTTTCAGAAGCACTCTGTAGATATTTTTGTACTATTTCTAAAGGTATTTTTCACACTCTCCTGGAGGGGACTGACAGGTTGATGATGTAACTATGTGGCTGTTAAAATGTGCATGCAGAAGTCCTCTATCTAGTTGTGATGGAAATATCTGTGTTGCATGACTAGCTTTTCCTATAATGTGCTTTGGGTTTACAGGTTTATTTTCCCACTATCACGATACAATTGTGATGGCAAAGAGATGTTTCAAGGCTAATTGCATTAAATTGATTTGGTCAGAATGTTTCAAGTCTTGCTTCTCTCTGTCCTTTGATGGAAAGAAGATACTGAGCTAAAATCAATATTGTTTACTTTCTCAATTCTTGTGTGTAAATTTGAGTTAAGTCTAAACTTTTGCACTTTATTTACAACAACCCTTAGTGAACCGCTAACTAGTCATCCATTGAGGTACAATAACTTTTATCACTTACTTTTAATTGAAGAGAGGTGAGAGAATTAAATTCTAGCCTAAATTATGTCTGAGAGCAGTTATGAATGTAATGCCTCATTTTTGCTACATTTTTAAGCAATTTGTGTCTCTAAGTAGAAATGTTAACTTCTCTGTTTTCACAGGCATCTTGCAGTTCAAATGATACATTAAGAAATACATGCAAAATAATGACCATATATTCCTGGAGACTTTGGAGTGTTTCAGGCTGAATAAAGACCACTGGTAGGATGGCAGATGGTCCCTAATTGTAAGTTAGACTATAGAAATAAATTAGGTTAAGACACAGCAGTTCTTAGAAATTCTCTTTACAAGCCACAGTTTGCTTGGTTTTGTTAGTTTGTTTTTATTTATTTACATCTATTGACATCTATCTTTTATTGGTCATCTGGAAGAAACAATGCCTAACATGGGTCAGGATTTTGTCGGCCAAACTTTATTTTTTGAAACCTGTCTGCAGTAATTTTACAGGTAAGATGAACTTGCAACATTTGCGTATATCTTCACTAGGTGGTGTAGTTTCTGACTGTTACGTCCTTTTATGGCATCCCTATTTTGATTCTGGCTGATCAGATCTCACTGGAATTTCTCTGAAGCTACCTGGGGAGACCTCCAGATCTCTTGGCACCTCTTTATTTAACTGTTAGCCCCAGAATAATACACCTGGAGTAATTTGGCTGCAAGTTACTGTGTTGCTCTGTGTGTGAAACAGTATAAAAATCAGAAGATAACGCCCTTCTTGCCCTAATGATAATTCTCTCACCACCACCCATCTTCTTTTATTTAACAGTGTAGATGTAACACTGGTAAGAGATGTACTTTTGATAGCACTATGGAAGATTAACTAGAAAAAGTTACTGTCATACATAAATGTGCAAGTATGCCTTTTGGGAGGGGGAAGGTTAAGGAATTTTTGTAGGAACAGTGATTAGTTTGATGTCCATGGTCCATGTAGGTCCAGTCTCCTCTGCTCAGTGTGTTAATTGCTGGAAAGTGCAATGATGAGCTAGTTTCAGACAGAAAATATATTGCATCCACATGACACCACCTGGCCTAAATAGAAATAGAATTTAATCCTGACCAACACGTAAAGCACAGGCAGTGGGTCTGAGGTTATTAGCTGTGCCTTTGAGACAGCACCAGTAACTTTGTTCAAAGAACATAGAAATTGTGTAGTTGAATACTGCGAATGCAAGAGGAAAGGTTACTTGGGTGAGCCTTCTTCAGACGGGGATCAATTTGCATAGTCACAGTCCTTAGTTTTAGGAGAACATCCCATGTTTTCCACAGTGTAGCTGTCCTAGGCTTCCACCACTTGAGCTAACATAGCTATGTTAGCTCATAACATGACAGATCAGGGTTTCTTTCTCATGTGTGCTGCCTGTGGAGGATGTCTCTCTAAATTAGGCTCTAAGTTTAAGGATTCTGGTAGCCAGCATATTGTTGAACACTGTATCATAACCAGCAGCTTCCCTTTCTGGCGAGGTGTAGTGTGGTGGCTGGAGCAGTGCTTACGCACAAACTTGCAGCTCTGTGGATTTGACTTGTTTGTTCTGAGAGTTAATATGGCAAAAGTAAGTACCTTTGAATCTCGTTTCTGTCTCCAGTATGCCTGGAATGCCTTTGGGCAACATCTCACTTGTCTGAGAGGGAAAATCAGTGAGACACCATCGCAGGAGGAGGTACAAGCCCTCATTGGTCTAAGTAAGTGTCATGAGCCGTGCAGAGACCTTTACACAGGTCTGTAGCGTACACTGGGTAAGAATATATGGCTTCCTCCCTAGGCTGGGGGCAGTTATTTGGGGAGATAATTTCTAACATATCTGAAAAATGTTTTCTTCTCTCAAAAAAGCAAAAAAGTAAGCACTTTTCTGTTGGGCAGCTTAGTAAGGAGGAGGGAAAGTCATCCACTCTCTAGTTCTGCAATTTCTTTGCTACTGTTCATAATACAGACCCACCAAATGATGGAAAGAATCAGTGTACCAGATTACCTGGTAGCCAGATTAGCCTGTAGTAGAGCCATAAGTTTTAGGCATATATAAAGCATGAGAATTAGGTCTGTTTGCAGATTTATCTTGTACTTGTATCCTGATTCTAATACTTGTACTTTGAAGAGTTGAGCCAATCCCAGCTACTGGAGGTGCACTCTCCAGAGCTGCTCTGTTCTTCACCCTGTCTACATTTGAAGGCATACCCTGAGCACTGATATTTTTGGAGGTCCTGAATGATGCACACTGCATATATCGAGGAGGCTTTTTCAGTGTTTTTCAGTGCAAACAAGGTGCTTGCGTGGAAATTGTTTTGGACGTTTAAAATCTGGGGGAGGATTTTGCAATTATATGTAATTTAAAATGTGCTAGGTTGTGTATATCATGAAAAATTTGGGAGGAGGCTGGTACTTTAATGTTCCATGTCACCTTTGCTACCACCTTTATAACAGAAAATTGTGAAGACATCTCTCTGTTAGCAGCAGCTGGCAAGGCTACTGAAAATGAAGACATAAATATATGGAGGAAAAGGAAGGAGAACTGGCTGTGAATAAACAGGAATTGAAGAACTGATGCTTGAATGTGCATGTTCGTACACATGTGCATGTGCCCATGCACGCACACACGGAGTTTGATACTTTTGACAGCTCCTGCGAAATACCTTCTTGCAATGGAAGCAGCAAAGAATGCTGGCACATGGAGGAAAGCCAGAGGTGAAAACAAAACATATTTTTCACTGTTAATGAGGAGTATTTTGAAGAAGAACGAGCATCAGGGAGGGTTCTGGCTTTGCAAGCAGGCATGGAAATATCCGTCAGGTCATAATGAACCTGCCTTGCTTTCCGCCCGAGTTGTCCGTGCTTATGTTTCCCTTTTTCCTTCCTAGCCAAACTTCTTTCTTGATCAAAGCTCCTATTTTATTTTTAAACTCTTCATTCCTGTAAATGATTGGAAGCTTTCCAGCAGAGCTTTGCTAAAGCCAGAGGGGACTGGAAGCAAAGAGCAAGGACAGACCAGAGGACAGGTCTGTCTATAGACACTTGCAGGGCACTCCTTTAAAGCAGCAAAAAGCAACTCCCCTTCCTCTCCTTGCAGTTTAGCTCTTTCCAGTCCTTTCTAAGGAGCAGAGAATTTCATCCTACATCCCAATGCAGGAAGAGGTGTCAAGGAGACAGGGAAAGACCTTGGCAGTGCAAACAGCATAGATGTTTTTTAAGGATGTGGATACTTATTTTTAGAAAGTTAAAGTAGATCATTCATTCTGATGTGAGCAGCTGCACAGAAGATTTAGACTGAAATGACAAGTTTGAGTGCAAAAACACTGGGACTCAGCCAAAGGGTACCATCACCTGAACAGTTTATGCCTAAATAACCAACGATAGCATCTCAATATTTACCTGGCAAGAAGTAACAGGCAATGGGAGCCCTTCTGCTCTGTGTGACTGGATGCAAAGAAAACGGATGCACCCTGTGACTGATTGAGGCCCCTCTTTGCTCTCACCTGAGGCATGGAGCATAGCAGGCAGATGGAGGTTCTTAGGTTGTTTACATTGTTGGTGCATGAGCCATATGTGTCGGTTTCTTCCTCTGTGAAAGATCCATGAGTGAAGGATGAATGCAATAATGCCATTGCTAGTGATGATGGCAGTAAACTAAGAGTCTGTTGACATTTAAGCAGCATAAAGGTATTCCCCAGAAAATTTCTCTTCAGACGTATTTTGAGAGTATCTGTATCTTGGTAATTTGGTCTGCCTCATCAGTCATGTTCTTGCTAGCTCTTAAGCCACAATTTTTTCTAGTGTTTTTTTTCTAGTGTTGTTTCCCTGTTGACCTGCT
>NW_010408725.1:0-836 GCF_000710305.1 Buceros rhinoceros silvestris | reverse complement strand
CTATCTTCATTTAAAGAGTATTACTAGTATTACTGCCGTCATATTGGCAAGAGAGGAGGAGACATTCATACTGCTGAAAAGCAGCTCCTTTTCATCATATTAGTGAGATCCCCTTCAAAGTGTGGTCCAGCTTTTTGATGGCTCTCCATTCCTGTATCACCTTTGTACTGACTGCCAAAGTTAAACTACTCCTGGCATGGAGGGGAAGTTCATGTGTTTATAGGAATGTTGAAGTTAATTAGTCTGTAGAATTAACTAGACTTAACTTAAGTAGACATTGTCAGCTTAAATCTCAGCCATCATTAACATCTTGTATAAATAAGCTGTAAAAAACACTAAGCCTGATAGGGAAAAAAAAAAAATCTTCTCGTTTTCAAATAAACAAACATGCAGGATTTCCCTGGACTGTGTGAAAACCCAAAGCGCAGAGAACTTGACCCTGTGTTGACAGTACATGTAAACAGAAGTGAAGTGGATTTTCTATGTTTGTGCTGAAAGAAATGAAGTTAATTTAAAAAGAAAAAGAAGAAAATACTCCCTATTGAGGAGTAACAGGCCTAGAACATCACAGCTACTCTGCAGAAGTATCACAGTCCTCTCTCACTCTGTAGGTGTCAGGGAATGTGGGATATGGCAGTTTATGAATAAAAGCCTGTTTCCTATGAACTATTCTATCAGCAGTGTAGACTTTTCCCGTGCTCCATGTGGTCTGGATGAGCCAGATGCTCTGCATCTTTCACCCAAGAGTTCTGAGGGAGCTGGTGGGGGTGATTACCAAGCCATTTTCCATCATTTACCAACAATCCTGGGTAACAGGGGAGGTACCAGCTGACTGG
>NW_010408724.1:10318-12256 GCF_000710305.1 Buceros rhinoceros silvestris | reverse complement strand
GCACTGCACCCTCTGCTCTGCACCCCCAGAAACAGCCGAGCCACTGAGAACAAACCCCTTAACCAGGACAGAGAACTTGTGGGACAGCCCGCAGAGCCCACTGCTGAGCGGGGAGGATGAGGCTGGAACCAGCAGTTCTGCAAAGTGGCTTCTGAGGCTTCAGCCCCACCCTCGCCCTCCTCCCACTTGCAGCTGAATTTAAAAAAGAATAAAAGGAATAAAATCATATCCACCACCCCCCGCCTTGCCCGAGCTCCCAGTGTTCAGGGGAGAGGAGACAGGCTGTCTCAGCAGTATGCCACAGGATTTGTGCCCCACTCACCCGGGCAGGTGTCCTGTCCGTCGCAAACAGCCGCTGTGAGGCTGAGCAGGACCAGCAGTGCTGGAGCTGAGCCCCCCATGGCTGCTCTCCGCTCCCTGCACAGCTCCCCTCGCCCTCGGCCCAGGCACTGTACTCAGCGCTGACCTAACCAAGCCTTTCACAGCCAGCCCAGCGTAAGCTCCACCTCAGTGCTCGCCCGCCGCCTTCTCCCCAGGCTGGGGCTCTGGAGGCACCTCAGGCTCTCTCCCACATAAGCCCCTTTCCACCATCCTGATGGGCGAACCCTGCTGCCCCAGCTGCCTGACCCCCATCCTCCACAAACCTGGGGCACCTTTCCCCTCCTGCTCTGCATTGCTAGAGACAAAGAACCAGCAAGCCCATAGGTCCAGCAAGTCCCCTCATCCTGCCTGCTGGCAGCCCTTTACAAAGAGCAGAGCTTACAGTGTAGATGGGGAAACTGAGGCACGGAGAGACAAAAGCTCAAGGTCAGCTGAGGCCACGGGCAGAAAGGAGCTGCCCAGCTTGACCCATGCTCCAGGGCTCTGCCTGCCAGGCAGCCCAGCTCCACTTTGTTATCTTCAAACAGAGGTTTCAGTTGATACAGCATCCAGGACCACTCTGGAGTTCACGGCCTGGGCCCGGGCTCAGTTGGTGGGCAGAGCATGCTCGAGTTTTGTTTCTTTCCCCAGCCCCTGTTCAGTGTGCTGGTGGGCAGGATCTCAGCTTTGCTGTCACCGTGCCTGGTGCTCTGCTCTGCTCTGGCAGCATCACCAGGGGTCCATCAGCCTCTCCTGAGTTTGTTCCCCACGTCTCTTCAGACACAGAACCTGGACAGTTTATGAGTTTTCGCAGAGGGCAGAATTTAGGTTTTTCTCCTGATTGCATCCCAGTTCAGAGGAGACTGGGATTTCTTGGAGCCTTTCCCAGCCATCAGGATTTCAGAGGCAGAACACGGCTCCCCCTCACTTGTCATGACATCCCTCTAACACCCCTTGTTCCAGGGGTGTGTGACAGCCCACGCCAACATCAGGCCAAGGGAGAAGGGGCAGGGAGAGACACATGTTTGTTGTCACTTCAATCCCGTGTCCTCCACAGCCCACACAGACATGCACTGGTGTTCACACTCTTGTACGTATTCACACACGGGCACAGAAAATAACGACCCAGGAGACATTGTGACTGTCATTGTTCCTGAGAACCAGTTCTTGGGGAAGCGCACACCTCACCTTCCCAAGAGCGCAGGGACATCAGCGGGACTGTGGTCAGACTGGTTCTGTCCAACTTTGGATTTCACTTTAGATGGGAAGAAGTATCTCCCCTGTGGCAAGCACCACGTGTGCAGTTCTGGGGTGAAACGGGAGCAGCTTCTTTCTTCAGCTGTCCAGAAGGAACGAGAACAGTGATGGGCAGGAGCCTCAGCTTCCAGGGAGCGAGAGGTCTATGCAGGGCAGCTCCAGGGTGACTGGAGACCTGTGCACTCCTCCCCTGCCCATCTGGGGTGGACTCGTGTCTGCCCCGCGGGGCAGGTGGAGATGAAGAAGAACCAGCTCCTGGCACCCAAGAGCCTCCTCCTGCCTCAGGCCTGGGAACGGCTGCAAAACCTTCTCCCAGCTACC
>NW_010408724.1:8690-10205 GCF_000710305.1 Buceros rhinoceros silvestris | reverse complement strand
TTTCCCTTGCTGAATCACTCCAAAAAGCAAAGGTAAAACTGGCCTTGCAGATTGTCCCATTATGGTCTCTTGAGGGCTGGAGGCTTGATCTGTCCTGCCAAAAAAACCCAGAAAAGCAAGATTGGGTTTGCCCAGCTTTTCCCAGTTGCTCCATTAGCGGGTGGCCAGCTCTGGGCTGGGCTGACAACGCACCCTGTGGAGGTGACTGGGACGTACCTGCCCAGCACTGGTGCCTCCCCAGAGGTGTTGCCGGCTGCAGGCTCCATCCAGCCTGGGGGACGCCTGAAGAGGTCACTCTGCCTCCACCCAAAGGGAGCAGCAGTGTCCTCGTGGGTGCTGCTGCTTTTGGGAGCAGGGGGGGATCTGCCAATAAGCGAGCTTAGTCCAAAGTAGGTCAGGACCCCCAGGGTAGAAATTGGTCCAGTGATCAATATGTCCTTAATTGCTTTTCCTGATCACAGGGCCCAGAGAAGATTGCAGGGGGCCAATCGTTTATGCCACCAGCAGCTCTATTTTCTGTGTAGATTCTCCCTTGAGTCCTGGGAAATGTCCCTTGTGAGTCTCAGAAGTGCAGGATCACTTTGGGTTGAGAAAACAAGATTTTTAAGCACACTAGGGGAATGGGGAGCACCTTTGAACACTGTGACCCATCACCTCATCTCTGGAGAAATTAATGCCAGGAATGAAGTCCCCAGGATTGAACTGCTCTGCAAATCCCAAGAAATCCAGCTGAGCAAATCAGAAGGCAGAACCAGATGATAGAAGACCTTAAAAAAGCTCATGTGGGAGCACCTAAGTATGTGCACCGGGGGATCTAGCACTGATTCACGCAAAATTCTCAGCGAAATCCTGGCTCCCAGTGAGTTGCAGGGACTTTGCTGCCATCCGGCATAGGAAGGACAGGGAAAGCTGCAAATGCTGGAAGTACCTAACCCACAAGCAGCAGCCCTAGGCATGACATTCCTCTGCTCTGCACTGGCCTGAGGCCATCGCCACGTGGTTCCTGAAGCTGCAGGAACGCAGACAGTGGCCCTGGGGAACCGGGAGGCAAACGCTGCCAGGTCTGACTTTGAGCGTGGTGAGGTGAGAGCTTGCTTGAGGGCTGGCACCACTGTGGGTGCTCCGGGGGGGCTTCCAGGGAGAGCTGCCTTGCTGGGAAAGGAGTGATGGCAGCCTGCAAAGGTAGCTATCATCCAGAGCAATGAGGAGAGATGTGCTTCTGGCTTAGCCCTTTGGCGGCTCTGCTTTTCATAGCTCTTCACTGTGCGAATGACAAAGGTCTCGGGATTTTTTTGATAAACAGTTGTATTTCTAAGAGAGAATTTCTTCAGCGTGGCACCAGTCTTACTGGTGGGGACATTTGCCCAAGCTAAGAGAGCAGTTTTTTGACAGACGCGCCTCGGTTACCCTTTCTGCCTCTGGGTTTGGTGAACACACGGTGTCCGAGTGCCTGAGCCCCTCATGTAAGAGCCCTCCTGCACACCTCCCCTGTCCTGATGGCAAGACCAGGAGTGG
>NW_010408724.1:4706-8577 GCF_000710305.1 Buceros rhinoceros silvestris | reverse complement strand
TCCTGAGGCTCCAAAAGAACTCATGGAACTGTGGTAGTTTCTGAAGACAGTTGTCCTCACCAGGGAGGGGAAGCAAGGAGGGGCACGTCTCTCCCTGCTCATCCCTGGGGTTTCACACTCTGTGTTGCTGCACAAGCTCTCTGCTTTCCCAGGGCAGCTTCACTGGAAGCTCCTGGCTATGAGGAGCTCAGGCTGCTGGTTTCACTAGTCGTGACTGGTGCCTGCAGATCCATCCTGCTGGGCAGAGTAAAGCCAACCTCTAGCTGGTGCTCTCTGTAGCACGTCTTGGTTCTGGGCAGCCTGACAACGCAGAACACAGAGCACCTGCTTGGACCCTGCTTCTGGGGGCTCCTTCCCCACATCTTCACACACGGCTTTTTGGGACACAGTGGTTTCCTGATCCCCAGAGGCAATTTGGGCCGGGCTGTGTCAGTTATTGCACACCAGCTGTATGCTCTTGCTGAACATTTGGTTTGGTGTTTGCTTGGCTTCCTCTAGGAGCTGCTGCTGGGGAGCCTTTGCTGAACTCTCCTTACGGTGATACATGGAGACAGCCAACCCAGAATGCATTTCACTTCAGTGGCTTCTTTCCTACCAGCCTCCCCATCACCCTCTGCTTTGACAAGACATTTCCTGCTACATTCCATTTTTAACTGATTTTATATTCTCTGCTAACACCTCTTCTCCTGTGTGAGAGACTGGCAGTGGCTTCTGGCCTGAGCGGGGCAGGCGGGCAGAGGAGGGGTTTACAGGAAAGGCAGAGCTGCTCTGCACCCTCCCTGTGCAGAGGTCATCTGAAGAGCGGAGGGGCAATGCCAGAGCCCTTCCTCTTTGCTGATACTAGTTTTCCCAGGTACAGAGGAGACACAGGGGGGACTTGTCACTCTGGCACAACTGGTTGGATGAGGAATGTGCCCAGGAAAAGGTCAAAGGAGGTTCCTTGCTGCAAGGACACCTGGTGAGGGTACACACACACCCCCAACGGACAAGGACAGCAAAAGCTAAACAGCAGAATAATTTTTCCAATTTGTCTGTTGTTGGACCAGACAGATGTCACATAAATGGAATTTGCACCTGCATGAGGTGAATTATTTGGTCCTCGGTGAAAGTTTTTCTGTTATCCCCATTCAGGCCCCAAATGTCCTGTTTTTTAGTGACCGCTGCATAACAGTATTTGCATCCCTCCTCCCCATTGAGGGATTTTCTTGCTCTCCTGACTTGTCTCCGGTGACTTGACAGTTAAGCAGCTGCAGTAGGAAACCATTTCCCACATGAGGCAGCACTATCCACAGTGCTGAGTTGAGAGTAACTGTTCGTCCAGTCCGGGTTACCCGGCTCCCTCCATTGTGCAACACAAGCCATAAAAACACACTGGACTTCTGTATGTGGAGAATAAGATCTGGGTTTTCTTGAGAGCTGAGGGACAGTATTAAGTTCACCGATTTGATGTCTATTGGCCTCAGTGCTGAGCTACTTGGTCTTAATTAAACATTTATTCTAGTTTTGCTTGTTATGGCATAAATGAATCTGGGCAAAAGTGACTTTTTCTTTTACGTTAGCCTGAGCTGGGAGTAAAGACCAAGGACTGAGTGCTGCTGGAGGTGGACCATTGTCCCCACAGAGTTAAAGTCCAGATGAATTCCAGCTCTGGTGGAAACACACTGTGTCACTGAGAAATTTCCTGAAAGCCACACAGGAACCACAGCTCTCCTGCCAGGTTATGCTGGCCTGAATTTCATCTCCCACAGGAGGGAGGAGCTCTTGTACCCTTTGCCTGTTTGCCACTGGATGCAAAGACAAGGAGGTAAAAGCCATTGAGTGTTGCGAAAGTTGGGGCGGTCGAAGCGATGTACACTTTAGTTGTTCAAAACAAGAGGCTTCTTCTTTATTCTTAGTCAACAACCTGTTTATATATACACTCTAGTCCATGTGTCCTCTTCTGATTGGTTACAAGTTTCTTTTTCTGCCCAGAGACCCTATGACCCTCCAATTGACCGCTGACCCCACCTTTCTGCTTCCCAGGTAACACACCTCCTTGTTCACACGACTAGCCCATGCTTTGAGACTCACCCCCCACATTGTTGTTTACCTGTAGATGCGTGGAATAACTCCGCAATCAAAATTAATTGAGGAGCAGGTATGTTTATTCAGCTCTGCAGCGCTGGGTGCAGCAAAGGGTTAGGTACCCTAAAGGTGCTTGCACACCGAGCCATGGTAAACGCTTCTTATTTAAAGCAACAAGACATACATATTCAAAAGATTGCTTCATCGCCTTT
Source organism: Buceros rhinoceros silvestris (assembly GCF_000710305.1). Classification (NCBI taxonomy): domain Eukaryota; kingdom Metazoa; phylum Chordata; class Aves; order Bucerotiformes; family Bucerotidae; genus Buceros; species Buceros rhinoceros. Next base: position 6,301 of record NW_010408724.1, on the reverse strand, counting down.
TACATATGCACAATCCTGTCCCGCTTCTCATGTAAATTAGGTCTCCTCCCCTTGCGCAGGCACGGTGTTATTCTTCAGGGGTCTTCGGTGGTCGTTGGGGAGGAAGTAAGGTTCTTCATCACAACTGTCCTTTTGACCCCATCCTCAGGGGCATGCGCAGTTCGGGGACAGCTGGGCAGTATCTCTGTCTCAAGGCCAGTTCATGATTTGTTGCACAAAGATGACTCCCCCCTTCCTCCTTATCTTACCCCAAACAATGAAGCAGTCTTTCAAGTGATAACAACTCTACTCAAGCCCTGCCAAAGGCAGGAAATTGTGTTCTTGTTTCTTCTGACTAAGCACTAGCAAGGGCAGAGTTAGCTAGCTAGTATTTGAGAGACAAAACATATCACACATTTCAAAAAGATATTTTCAGATTTTGATCTACTTTCCCATCTCACTGTGGGTTACTGGTACTTTTCCATGCCTTCTAAGGGCAAAGCCTCCTGGGCCTGCCGGGTCCGCCTACAGTTCTGGGTCTGCAAAGAGAAAGGAAAAGAGGCCTCTGGAACAGGAGAGCCCGAGGTGTACTGAGCTGAGAGGTTCACTGTCTGGAAGGTGCACACCTCCTGCTGACCTGCTCCAGGAAAGAGATGTAGGGTGGAAAAGGGTCACGGGGTGTTGTGTAAGGAAAAAAAGAAAATGCTTGAACTTACTTGTCTGATTTCTTCTTTCTTATCCTTCTCAGGGCTGGCAAGGGAGGCTTCCTGGAACTTTTAATTTCTGCCTTCAGACATGCCAGTTCCAGTGCATTCTCCTCCTGCATCGTGTCCGCTCGGTCCAGGCCCAGTTCCAGAGCTCTGATGCTCTTGTCCAGGTCTTCTCTCCAAGAGGTGACAGAGCTGTTGGTCTCTGCCCTGGGTTCAGTGACTGCCTGGGTCTATAAAGCACAAGTGCAACTTGCAAGAACAGGAAGAAAAAGGCAACGTCCACCCCTGTGAACAAACCTGCTCCCTCTGCCGCTTCCACAGGGAAGCTGGTATTCAACAGCCTGCAGCCCTGTATGGGCCAGGCTGAGGAAAAGGCTGCATGGTTTTCACACGCGCAGGTCCCATGACACACGCAGAAGCACTGTGACACAGCCTTTGGCAGCTCCCGGCTTCCCTACAGAAAACTGAATCCTCAGCACTAGGAGAGAGCCAGAGACCCAAGGCAGAGCACCTAAAAGCCATGACCACAACCACACGTGAACACAACATCGACTAGAGATACAAATGGAACATGACCTGACCTGGGAAGGGAGACGGAGAGAGAGACGGAGCAGATCTCTCAGTTCTTCCTGCTCTCGTTGCTGACTTTCTCCAGGAAGGGCTGTGGTGGTGTGACCCACCCCAGGAGTCACCCAGCAAGGTCCCAGAGGAGATTCCAGCCCTCGCAGCTCCTCATTTGTAGGTCTGAACCTCAGAGATCTCTGGGACTGCAGCTTCAGCTCCAGGGAGAGTTCACAGACCTGAGTGGGGGGAAAAAACTTGTGCCTCAGGCAGAGGGGACTCACATCTCGGTGAAACAGCCAATCGGATGGATGGAGACCAGAGCTGTGATCCACCCAGCGTGTC
>NW_010408724.1:1793-4286 GCF_000710305.1 Buceros rhinoceros silvestris | reverse complement strand
GTGTGTGCCTCTCAAGCCCCTGCAGAGGAGACATCCCCCACCCACCCCGGCTTCCCTCAGCCCCTCCTTTCCAAAGAGGCCCCATGGCAAAGGCACTCAACTCCCTCTACAGCATCTGCCTGGAAGATGCTCTTCTGCATTGGGTCACACTCGCTGCATTTCATGTTGTGTCCACCGCTCTCCGGTTCTGTCCTGCTTCTTCTCACACCCCTGCCCACCGCCCTGTGCTAATGCCTGGGGGGCACAGTGTGGGGGGAAGGGATAAGAGGCTCGAGGCCTGACTCAGTGGGAGGGCGAAGCCTTCCCCAGAAACATCCCTACTGGGAAACTCGACCCCATCCCTGTGCAGAAACCGACAGAAGAAAACCCTCCAAAGAAAGCAGCCAAGCCCAGAGATGTTGGGGAGCGCGTGGCGTGCGGTATGGCACCATGGCCACCACTTCGGGACAGTGTCGGACGTGAGTCTCAGCAGAGTCCCGATGGTCCCTGCTTCCCTGCCAGATGCTGTCCCCCAGCCACTGCTTTGCCCCCCAGCCTCGAGATGAGCTCTCCAAAGAGCCGGCTGAGACTTTCAAGGCGAGAGGGGAGGGGGCAGCGAGGAGAAAGGAGCCAAAAGCCCTCTGGATTCTGGAAAATGATCATTAATGATGTTGAAGCTCGTAATGTCCTCAGACAAAGCTCTCCCATATCATTCTCAGAACATCGTCTTCTCTCATGCTCTTTGAAGGCAAAGAACAGCTTCACCTGTCCTCACATGTTCACAGAGTTTACGTACCTTGGCCTCAGCCTTGTCCAAGTCCTCTCGCAAGTGGGACACTTCTTGCACCAGGTCTTTGCTGTGCTGTTTATATAATCTCAGTGACACTTCTGTTAGAAACTGCTTCCTCAAAGCATCATGGAGCTGTCGCAGCTGTCCCGCGGCTCCCTGGGGAAACAAGTCAAGTCATCTCTTAAAGAAGATGTCCGTACCCCAGCATGTGAAGATATCTGTTAGCCTGTCCACCGAGGGGAGCTGCTCCAGCCCCCTGACCATTCTTGTGGTTCTCCTCTGGCCCCACTCCAACATGACCATGATTTTCTTACTCTGAGGAGCCCAGAGGTGGCCCCAGCACTGCAGAGGGGTCTCCCCAGAGGGGACCAGAGGGGCGGAATCCCCTCCCTCGACCTGCTGGGATGAGCCCAGGATGTGACTGGCCTCTAGGCTATCAAGCACACTATTCAGCCTGGTGCTACACTTGCCGCTGGTGCCCTCACTCCCACTGCCCAGGTCTGCCACAAAGACGATAAATGATACTGGTCCCAAGACAGACCCCTGTGGGACACCACAGGGCCAACGTCATCTCTGGGGAGGTGACGGTAGGAACTTTCACAGATGTACAGATGTGGAGACATGTCGCAAGGCTTGCCCAAACCTTCAGCAACTCCATCCACACCAGAACAAGAGTGGTCCATGCTCACCTCACCTCTTTCTCTACTGTGTCGGCCTCGTGTGTAAAGGCATCACTCACCAGTTGTGCTCGGGTGGCCTTGTTCTGCACATCTACCAGCTGTTGACGCAGGGACAGGTTTTCACTTTGCAGCTGGGCCAGTTGTTCCTGCAGCTCTTCTGCCTCCTTGATGGCATCTGCCCTCTCTTGATCCTTCTGAAGCAGCAGAGCGCGACACTTACTTGCCTGCCTCTGGGCCTGACGTAGTTTTCTTTCTGCCCTATCCAAAACCACTGTCTTCTCTGAGAGGGCTTTCTTCAGCATCTCCACTTCCTTTTCTAGCCTCTGAGCTTTTATCTTGGCTTTGCGCAGCTGCTGAGACAAGCCTTTGTTGGTTTCTTGCAGCTCATCAAGGCCCTCCTTGAGCATCTCTTGCAGACGAAGCCGTTGCTCCGATGTTCTCGTTTGCAGATGAACGCTGGTGTCTGATGACTGATGATTTTGATTGTTTGCGTCAGAAGATGATGAATCTAACCCTGCCGTCGGTATTTGAGCTCTGGCATCTTGTGCCTGCTCCGAGTTCAAGACACAGATTGATAGAACTTAGGAAATCAGCCCAAAACTGGAGGAAGTGGCAGCGTTTTGTAGTAGCAGAAGAGGAACTGTCACCAGCTTGGCGTCAGATTATACCAGAGTTGTCACCAACTCGGCGTTCAACGTTATTCACAGAAAGGTCTTGCTCTGCATTAGCATCTGACACCATCCCAAAAGGAGGACTCTGCTTTCAATCTGTCTTTACATACCTGCCCCGAAGCTCCTCCCTGCTCTTGCCTCTTGCCCGCAGGACATGCCCTGGGCCTGTGCCTGTGAAGACAGAAAGCATCGTCAACTATACACGCGGCCGAGCGTGAGGAGAACGGCGTGTTATTCCCTGCCCGTTCCATATGGACCTCCTGTGAGAACAAACCCCCAGAGGAGCGAAGCTGAGCCCTGGGGTAGGAAAACAGCCTGGGACCTTCCCAAAGAGCACCCGCCTGCCTGTGCCCCGTTACCTGTCATCCCTGTC
>NW_010408724.1:1424-1698 GCF_000710305.1 Buceros rhinoceros silvestris | reverse complement strand
CGAAAAAGGGGCCCGCAGGGGGAAAAAGCCGCTGGCGGCAGCCACACGGTGCTGCTTGCTGTGGCCCTTCGGCCCCAGCTCACCATCACTGCTGCTCCTGGAGAACAGGAGCCTCACTCGTGCCCTCGAGTGCTGCAGGGACCACCAGATCCTCTTCATGGCCTGTCAGGAACAGGCATTGCTTTGCCTCGCCACGCCTCTCCTTGGGCAGCGGTGGCAGGCTGGACTTGGTGGGCACTGCTGAGTGCAGGCTGCGAACAGCAGAGCCAAGCAT
>NW_010408724.1:765-1279 GCF_000710305.1 Buceros rhinoceros silvestris | reverse complement strand
GGAGCAGTGCGGGGCCACGACCGCCTGCCGATGGGCACTGCTGAGCTCACCAGCACCAGCACCGGCACCACCAACAGCAGGTCTGCCAGCACCAACACTAGCAGCACTCCTAGAAACAACGCCCACAGCACCACTAGCACCTGCACAGCACCGGCACCACCGGCACCACTGGCACCAGCAGAGCCCTGGCAGCACCAGCAGGTCCTGTGCCTAGTGACCATGTGTGTGACATCACAATTAGCTCAGCCAGTTATCTGAGGAGGTGGGGACCATGGATGTGGGGTGCAGAGAGGGGACACAGCCTGAGCAAGCCATTGGGTGCCGTGGCCAGAGCAGCAGCCGGCCAACCACGGTTCGGGAAGGAAAGTTGGCAGCTGAGAGCTGGCATCTGGCACAGCCCAGCTGTGCAACTCACCCAGAGCCACCAGCAGCAACCAGAGGACAATGACTTGCAAGAACCTCTTCTTCTGCAGGGCCATCTTTGACAATATGGAGAAGAGGGAGTCCTGTGGCT
>NW_010408724.1:0-663 GCF_000710305.1 Buceros rhinoceros silvestris | reverse complement strand
CTTCCACGAGCCACGTCTTGATCAAACCCCTTCCCAGGGGGGATTTCTGCTGTTAGGCCGAAAAGGCACTGTTTGGGGAGCCTGCTGCGGAGAGAGCAGTGCCCCACAGGAGTGCGATTGCTGTCCCCCCGTTCAATACTGCCAGCAGCAGTTCCCCAGAGGGAGGGCTCCAGCAGCACCTTCCGAAGGGACTGGAAACCCTTCTGGGAACGAAAGAGGCAGATGAAGACTACTTCTCAGCAGCCTTGCTGGGGTGGACCTTGCTCTCCCCTTGGCCTCGTCTCACCTGTGATCACTCCCATGTCTCTCAGGGGTGTTTCTCCACATGGCTGGGAAGCGCAGGAGCCTTGTCTGCCTTTCTTCCCAGAGCCCTCCCAGCCCCTGGCGGTCTCTTGCCAGAGCTGGGGCCAACCCTCCCTCTGTGGAGTTGTGGCTTAGCGCAATGTTTTTTGTTGTTTCTTCAGCTGCTGCTTGGGCTCCCTCTGGAATTGAATGAGCCTTTGGGGTGAGCTGAGGTTGTAGTGAGGAGGATTGTGGGGCTGGTGACTTGTCACAAGCGCGTGTTCATTTTGCACCTCTCGTTATCTCAGGTACTACCAGTGATGTCGGCCACAGCATCCAACTCTAGAATGAGCAGGTGAGTGGAAAAGCACAGCCCTTCTG
>NW_010408723.1:11609-24355 GCF_000710305.1 Buceros rhinoceros silvestris | reverse complement strand
GGAAGTGTAAAGGAAAAAAAAAACCCATTAACATTACCAGCTTTTAAAAAACATGCAATAAAAATTAATTATTTATTTATTCTGTTTATATTAATCAAAAATAGATTGATTTGACCCATAGACTTCTATCTTACAAGTGTGAAGGTAGTTCATTCATTTGTAATAGAGACAAGTAGAACAAAATTAAATCAATACAATTTTATTATTTGTCACTGGTGGGTTCCATTTTATGGCCACAAATTAAAAAAAAATAAAAAATAAAAAAAAAGGGCTTTTTGAGCAGGCCAGAATTTGTTAACCTGAAAGAAAGATTAACATACCTTCCAATTTATGAGTATGTGCTGGCAGCATACACTGAGCAGTATCCCAGAAAGCCAATCCTATCCTCAACTATCTCTCTCTCCCTCGAACTCTAGGTCTGTTTTACTGCATCTTTGCTACATAACCATGTGCACATCTAGTGCACTTGTGATCTCTAAATAAATTATTTATAATTTACTTCTTTTAAAATGAAGATATACATTTCACTCTTAAAAATGGTGTTGTGCATGAGATGAGGGAGCAATATGTACTGTGCTAGAATGAATGTCAGCTGATGACATCCATGACTCTGAAGCAAGGATAAGTGTTTTAAGTTGCTATGCAAGAGAAGGTGAACCTTTTACTGTCACTCCTTTTTATGTAAAGGGATTTCTAAGGGTTTAAATGACTTTTAAAAATGTATTTATGGATATTCTTTCTGATTTTCAGTAGCTACATAAGTAACAAGCCTCTACTCTGCCTTTCTCTCCTGTAGTGTGATGTATCACAAAGAATATTTTGAACTTAGTGTTTCTGGGGTGTTTTGAAAGCTGGAGAAAGACAACAGTCTGGGAAACCTCAGTGTGCTGGGAGCAGTAGGAGATAGTGACTGGTGGTGAGCAGGTACTGAGATCTTGACTTGTTAAAGAAGAAACAAGTGCAGGTAGAGCTCTGACGGTGCACCTGAGTCAGTGAGTGTTTTCTGTGACTTAAAAGTCACAGTGTAAAGAGAAGAGAGTGATTTCCAGGAAGCTTGAGCAATCTGAGAAAGCGGAAGCTGAAAAAGGAGCTGTGAAAAGCCCCATTCAGGTTTTTCTGTGAGAATGCTGAAGGCTAAGATGTCCCATAGATGTCAGAAAAAGGTTTGCTCAGCAAAGTTAAAACTTGTCATGAATGTGACTTGCATTGTGAGAAAATAATGAAAATAAAGTAAGAAAAGATGCATCTTCCCTCAACACTAAAAAAGTATTGTATGGCTGATCATAGAAGACAGTGAATAAATAATCTGGAAGTCCAATGATAAGCAGGAAAAAAAAGCACTTCTACGGAAAATAAATTTCAGAAGTGACACCAGCTTCTGGATTCTACTAAGGGAATGTTGAATGGACCAAAACTTGGATTCTGAGGAATTCTAATACAGGTTCTCAGACACACAAAAGAACATGTTAAATAGGTCTTAAAAATAGTATTTCAAGATTAGAGGATGTGCAATGCAGTCCAGCCTACCCAGAAGGCTATAAGAAGATGGTTGTTGTGAAGTTAATAGTGGAAACATGGACATGACGATCTTCCTACCAGTAATTAGTTTGGAGTAGATTAAGCCCAGTCTGTAATTAATAGCATTGTGTTACAATATTTTCATTCTGCCAGCTTCTCTAGTGATCTTTATTTCCAACCTGAGTCTCCAGTTAAGTTAATCTTTATCACAATACATTTTAAATGTTCCTCTTCCATTGCTTTGATTTGGCCTTCATTGTCCTGAAAAAAATGTAGCTATTTCCTAGAGGATATTCTGCATCAAAACTTCTATTTCACTGTCTCACACAGAAGCACATATGCACACTATTACTCCTTTTTCGTCTTTTTCTCCTTTCTTTTATCTGCTTACTTTGTTGTTCATAATGACAATGAAAGTATGACAACAGCCAGTCAGGTCAAGCTATTGCACTAATACCAGATTTGCAGTCATCCTTTTTTGATGAGTGCTATACGCAGCCTATGCTACCAGGCGAGAATTGACAGCTCTTATCATCATCTCCATTCTTGACAGACAGGTAGTCTCTGATGAGAATCACGGGGCATCACTTTCAGTATCAAAAAAATGGTGTTGCTTTTTCAAGTACAGTTAGGCCAGTTTTAGTGAGAAACCTTAAAAAATTGCTAAAACGTGTTAATTACATCTTCAGAAAAGATCTTGGAGATTGCATCTGTTACCTTTTAAGTCAATAGTTGTCATTCAGTGTCATTGGTGTCTCTACACTAGTGTTTCCAGTTTGCATCAGAAGGCATTTTTTAAGTAAATATCCTGATCATTCTCTTTTACTGTTTCTTTATGTTCTGGAAGAGTCTTAAAAGCAAATAATTTTCAGATTAAAATAAACTGGGGCAGTCCCATGGCTCACCAAATACACCCCAGCAGGTAAAAAAAAGCTGTAATGTATGGTGTGGACATTCCGTACTCAGCACCATCTGTCTTACCCTACAGACAAACTCCTAATGGTCCCCACTGCTTGCTAATGTAGCCCTACTCACTGGCTCCAGGGGGAGCAAAAATCTAGGTAACTTTCTTCAGGATCTTTTTAAGTACTCTTTTGCCCATCCCACTCTGCCTTTGTATGGTGGTACACCTGCGGAGCATTGCAAGGCATGTATAATTCTAAAAAAAAATTTCTACCTTGCATTGTTATATCAGTTATGTTGTAGACTTAAATATAATAACTGGTAAAGACAAAACAGTTACCCCTTCCTCTAAGAAAGAAAGCAAGCCTAGCTCTATGCTTTCATAGTCATGAATAATTTTAAGGATGCATTCTGGTATGAGGCATTCTGAGAGCATGTGATTTGGTAGAAACTATTCACTAACTCTGAAGTGAACTAGCTGTTAAATCATTCTCTTTCCCACGTACAGTCTTTTTCAAGATAATTTCACCTGCTTTTTAAAAATGTACATAGATGAGTATCCCAACTGTTTATGTGGATTAATTGCAGGGTTATTTTGATCATATTGTCTTGAATAGCAATATACGTGTATTGTTTATTGCTTGAATTTGGGTTCATTTCGATTTGTTTTTTGTTCTGTAGGGTTTGAAAGTCCTGTTACTTAAAGTCTCTTGTGCAGGGGTTTACTTTCTGCTGCTGGAAAAAATCAAGTGAGGCTCAACTTCTTAAAAATGGAGAGTGTTTCTAATAGAAATATTGACATTTCTTTGAAATTTTCGAGCATCTTTTATAAATTTCCTTTTTGACAAAGAGTCACCACTCTACTTACTCTAGTAGGTTTCAAATGGCATTATATACATCTGGGTATATGGACATTATCCAGTTTGAAAGATACAATGTATCTTACAGTGTGAAAATAAAAGCTATTTACTAAACTTTCATGGCTAAGTGAAGACAATGATATGATGTCAGTTTTGCGTAAGGCGTAAGTGTTTAGGGAAGCACCTTGGATTTTTCTAAAATTCAGAATTTTTGTCATACAATTTAACTTTTGTTCATGTTCTAGAATGCCTTGGTGTCACCAGCTGGCTGAGGTACATCAGTCATCGGACAAGTTCTTCCTCTCTCTAATTAACCTCCCTCCTGTTCCAGGAGAAAAAGGGTTAACAGCAGAGATAAGAAGAAAGAAAAGTTTGTGAGACCTCTTAAGTTTGGGAAACTAAAAGAAGTTTAAAAACACTAGAAAAATATTATATACAGAAAAATAAATGAGATATTAACAGGTTTATATGGGATTGGAAAGTTGGTGTAGCGAGGGTTAAACCGCAGTTAAGGAAACAGAAGCGAAAGGAAAAAAAAAAGGACCACGCAGTTCAAAGTGGCGTTGGCAACGCCAAAGCTGAGCTGCGGGGTTGGGTACGTTAGGAAACTGCAGTAAAGCAGCGGCTGAAGCAAGCACAGCGATCCCATGTGCAAGCAGGGGGCAGCAGCAGCAAGCGAGAGTGTCACGACAGCAAAGGAAAGGGCAGCTCCAGAGAGCACCGGCAGCAGGATCACAGCAGGGCGGAAGCAGCAGTGCTCAGCAGCGGCAAAGACAGTGGCATGTGGCGTAGAGATCACAGCGGTGGTAGCGATAATCTGAGCAGGTCCAGGTGCTGGTGAAAGAGAAGGAAAGGCAGGTCTGTAGTCATTGGACAGCAAGCGGAGAGTCAGGTCTGGTAGCTGGCAGTCAGCAAGCGACGATGCAGGCCCACCTAGAAAGAGAAGGAGGAAGTATCCCTGTCCCCTGTGCAGTTCTTAAAGGGATGGAGAACCCACCAAAGTTTTCACAACCAATGAGGTGTATGAATGTAAATGGGAGGAACACATCACGTTTAAAAATGTCCATCAAAACCAAATCAAACTGGTCTTTCTGCTAACCAGGACTCTTGGTCATGACAGCAGTGAGCAGAGTGCCAGGTACCTCACTGCTGAGCTGTGCTGAGGTCTAGACAGTGTGACCTTCTCACAGCCTTGTAAGAAGAGCTTGGTCTTGTAGATAGATATGCTCTGAGGGCTTTAACAGGCCCTGTGCCTGTTAAAGATTAGTTTTCACACACATGCACTGCTGTTTTCTTCCAGAAGTTACTGAAACCCATGGGAGCTGATGGATGTCATTCTTGGTTTGTGCTGCAGCTAAAGGTACGCAGCACCTGCAAAGGCTTAAACTTGCCTCCTCCCTCATGTGACCAGATTGAGGTCCACATTTTCTGAAGTTACACTCTGCTTTGTTTGTATCTGTTGGGGGCTTTTCTGGAGAAAGGAATGTTGGGTATCTATCCTCCTGGAATGCTTTTACTTTAAAATCAACAAATATATGGACAATTTTCCAAGTCCTTGTTTATGAAGGAAAAATCAAGGACTCTGCAGCTTGGATATTTTAAATTTTGAAACTAATGATGATTTAACATAAAAAGACATTGTCATTGGTTCATCAAGGATTGAAGGATGTGTCTTTTCCTTTAGTTGAATGCTTTTATCAAATGGTTAAAGAGGTTTATTTGTCGTGTGATTTCCTTCTAAACCTCTTTCTTTAGATGAAAAGTAAAGATGCTTGGGTAAGTTCAAATAAAAGTATTTCAAAGCATGGAAGTATTGCAGAAGCACGGCAGATGTTGAGACATGTTCCCAGTCTTAAACGTATACTGTTAATTAGTCCTGAAGGCTTTTTCCTTCATACAGAGACCTTACTGACACATCTTTCCAAATATTATATAGCACATGTGGCTTACGGCTGTGGAGGATTCCAGCAGTTACATCAAAATCTTTTAATATGTGAGAAAAGAGTTCATAGGCTTAACTGATCTTAACTTTAGCAAGTATCTCTTAATTCACTGGCAACAGAAGGTCAATGTTATGATGTATTTTGATACATCTTTATCCTTAGCAGATCCTTTTCCTATTGAAATGGTTTTCCAAAAGTTGATTATAGCAGCTTTGGTACAGCAATCGTGCAAAGCAGGCTAGTCTCCTACACCAGGGAACCTGAACCATTTTAAGACCGGTAAAAGTGAGCTTTAATGTATTTTTAATTATTTTGCCATAGACAGTAGAGACTATGCTCATGGTGGTTAGAATACTCTGCAATGGCAGTGACACTGAATGGCAGCCTGCTGGCCATGCTCTCATTTAGCTGTGGCAATGCTAAGTATGTAACATGACTGCTTTCACCTTTGATATCACTTGTCTTTACTTTCTCTTTTTGAGCAAGATTACTAGGCAGAATCCAATCTCTCGAGTGGTCCTTGAAATCTGCTTTATAACCAAGAATTTGAATTTACTTGACAGTATAAGATGAAGAGGTAAAGGAAAAAACTCCAAACAAAAAGCAACACTTAAGATTGAAGTAGTAAACTAAGTTTGCTAAAAAGCAAATGGCAATTGTGGGGAGTGTTTCAACTCTTAATAAATTGCATTATTGCTTTTAATGAAATGTTTTTGTGTATACTATTTCAAAATATTGTACATTGAAAACTGTAGAGTAGATCTTGAACAAATATTCAGCAGTGTTTCCGTGTTGGCTGTCACACTCCTAGTGTTACTGTACACGCTTTAGTTTTTTCACACTCTAGATAGATTCGTTGTGCCGCCTCTTGCCCAAGCCATATCTCAGTAAGCAAAGAATGAATAATGCATTTTTAATTAATACATTCACATAAACAGAGTGAGTCAGTTGAAGTGTGGTCATATTACTGATGTGGTCAATGCCACTGAAGCCCAAGCAAAGGCTTTTATTCTTTCTGAGTCTGAGGAAGTTGTAGCTAACACCTTCTAGAGAAAGCAGATGCTGGGTCCAAGAACACAAAGGTGGCTGTTTAAGTACATCTCTCTTGTCTAGCCTGTGGTCTTACCAGTGCCAGGTGCCAACACAGAGGCTTGGAAGAAAAGTTAGAAACAAAGGAAATGTCAAGCATTTACCCTGTGATGTGTGCTCCCATGGCCTGCAAATTAGCAAAGCCTTGAGAAGGACCTTCGTGTGCACCCTTGTGTTTGTAGACTTGAACAATTTGGATCTTTTTAGTCAGTTGGCTGTTGTCATCCAAAACATCCTGTTGCAATGAATTCTGCTGTTGAATGGCATGTAAAAATGTACTTTCAGCTGCTTGTTAGACCTATTACTGAATAACTCCACTGCATTCATAACTTTTATGTAACAGCGCTTGTGTTAAAGTAGCAATTACATCCCAGTTTGCCTTCTTTACACGTTACATAACTTTGGAGCTTTCGGCTTAGTATCTGTTTTTCAAGCTACTCTTTTTACTCTCTCCTCATGGAGAATCTACTTCATTCTTCTGATAGCCTACGTTGCTGTTCTCTGTATCTTGTCCTGTTCCACATAATTTTTTGAGAGAGTGTAATAGAGACGATATACATCCTCTACCTTCTCCCACTGACACAGGCAGTCTTAAGTAAAACGTTTTCTATTTCACAATCTTTTTTCCCTACCTTCTTATTAATGTTAATATTTTAACTTTAACTTTTCCAATACCATATAATTTTATGATACCATAGAATTTTATAAGATTTCTCAGAAAGCCCTTTTAAAAAATATTGTTTCCATGTAATGACTGTAGAAGGAACAGAATTTCAGTGACAGGCGATTGTGTATGAGTGGGTTTTCTTGAAGGTCAGCTTGTCACTCAATGAACACAGCTTGGTATATAATCTTTCAGAGCTGTTCAGGGTTATGGCATATGTTTCCTCAGAATCAGTCCTGTCCAGAGAAGGGAGTTAAAAATTCATTGAAATATAAACAACCAGATTATGATTTAATTTATATTTAGAAATCTGTGGAATTTGTAAATACAGCAAATAAAAATGTTAAGTATGCTAAGATATTTAATACTTGAACATAGCTCAACTGACTTTTGAAGAGAAAGATACCAGTTTCTACAAAAATGAAATACTTGGTTCTCACTTGTAATCTGTTTTGCTGTGTCTGTGATATGAAGTGTCAAAAGTGGTCAGATTTGTTTCTTCAGTAACTTTTCTGTAAGCAAACATTTTTAAAAAAATCTTGAATTGGAGTCTGTCTTGTTTCAAAATGTTGCAGTTTCTTCAGAGTAGGAAGCAAACTACTAAGCCTAATATCACCACAACCTCTGTCTGAAAACTGAGGTTTATGAAAACAATGAAAAAACAATATGCAATACATTTGTCATTTGTACATGTAACAATTCTCCATTCTATTTGCTTCTTAAATATGCTTTTTACTATCCTGGTTTCTTACAGCCAAACAAAGTTCTGAGTCGTTCCCTCTGTTAACTTTGTAGAAGCAATCACTCGGCCTAGAACGGTTTTCTGATTGCATAATCCTTCCTTCAGTTTTCAAGAAGAAACTGAGTACCATGCAAAAAAATTTATCTTTCACACACATATGTATCAATGATTTGAAGACATCAGCCTATGGTTTTCGCAAAGACTGAAACCGAAAAGGCCATTATCAATGGGATGGTTATTTTAAATGTTACACAGCATCTGATGCTTTTTGAGACAGTTTTAAGCTTTGATTAAAGACATGTTTTTGCTATCCTGTCTTATAGTTTTGGGTGGGATATCTCTCCTGCTATAATACTAAATGCCGTTAAAAGGATCTGGTTGTATACTCAGAGTTCTGACCTTATGGTAACTCTGTTTAACACAAGGCTCACTCTGGTCTGAGGGGTCTTCTCTCCCTTGAGCACTTGTCTAGGTTATGGTAGAAACAATTCACAGCCTACAACTACCAAAAAATACAGCGATTCAATGCAATGATTCAGGTTTGTGGGGTAATGCTATGTAATGACTTGCTTACCTCCCTTGCTTGCAGCTGCTTTTTCCTACAGTTTGGTCGGTACAACTGTGTGCATGGCTGTTTTTAATCTGAACCAGTAGAATGACCAGGTTTAAGTTTCTAGATATTCTTTTTTATTTCTATAAAGTACTAACAGACTTTACATTGACTTGAGAGAAGCGTTTTACCAGTAAGAGGCATTTTACTGGTTTAACTATTTTAAAGGTTGGGAATGTAAAACAATGTTGGTGGCAGATTTTGAAATTACCATTGTGAGCTATGTGCTGAAATCCATTTCAGTTCCCATACAACTACCCACCGTTTGCCTCTTTGAAAACTCTCTGCAACTTCTAAATCCACAACCAGACATGCCACTGGCTCAGGAAAACTGTCCCATAGCTTCAGTCAGAACTGCGAATGGTTGAGTACAAACCACATCTTTTTAAAATTATTAGTGTAAGAACTTATTTTTCTGGAGGCTGCTGTAAACAACCATCAAGCAAAGTAATTAAAGTTAAATTAAAGTAGTAGAAGTAACCACAAGCAAAGTAATTAAAGCTTCACTTCTGTTTATTTCTGAATGTTACATTCTTAATGTGTTCTGTTTTTTATTTCCATGTACTTTCTATATAGATGAGGAACCTGTGAAGTAATCGCTAGGCCAATCAAACACTTGGTGTAGGACTGACTAGATGAGTTGAGGTGTATACGGCAGGTGGTCAAAGTTTCTAACAAAAGACTGTTCCCTGATGTGGCTGAGGAGGTTATCTGTTGTTTTCTAGCATTTGCAGGTATTTTGACTTCTTGTTAGGGTTGAAGGGTTCGTTAACAAACTTAGTTAGCCAGCTTTTCTTCAGCAATGTGTTAAATAAGGTCTTGCTTTTCTCCAAGATGGAATAAAGGTGTGCCTAACAGTGTCATCATTTATGATCTCAGTTTAGAGGGAAGAAAGAAACTGTTACTTTTTTATAGTGTAAAATTAATGCCTAATAGCTAAAATAAATTTAAGAGATTTATTCACATGAAATTCTATGAGAGTTTCTTAATCTACTTTTTCTTTCTTTGCAGCTACTGGCTGACAAACAAGGTCCACATTAAACGACCCAGCACTGGTCTCCTCATGTATACACTTGCGACCAGATTTTGTGATGAGATTCACTTGTATGGATTTTGGCCATTCCCAAAGGATTTACATGGAAAACCAGTCAAGTATCACTATTACGATGATCTGAAGTATCGGTACTTTTCTAAATCCAGTCCTCATAGGATGCCATTAGAGTTTAAAACGTTGTATGTATTACATAACAGAGGAGCACTTAAATTAACAACAGGGAAATGCATACAGCTATAAAGCACGTGTAAAGTACAATAAGAATTACAGAATACACACTTCTTCATGAAGATGTTGTGGAATGGCATGGAATCCCAGTGAGGATATTTTACAATATCCACTAAGCCATCGAGAAAAGGCATTTTATCAGAAGTACATAACCAGCTATTATACCTGTGAAGTGCTATATAACTAAGCTATCGTGACTGCAAGGATTCAAGTAAGTGCCACTTTCACTAAGAACAAAGCTTGAATGTATACTCAGTAGTGTTTACAGGATTCAGTGACACATTCATCATTAATTAAATAAGAAAAATAGAGCCTGCTGCCACTGCAGTCAGACAACCCACAGAAGAAATCCCCATGGAAGGAGTAATTTCTTGAGCAAATAAACCAGGCTTTGGCAGAAAAGATCATGATGGAATTGAGTAAAGAAAGTGAAATCTGTAAGATCAAACAAATTAGTAAATGCCTTCAGTCAAAGAACTCCAGTTTTTGTTGCAATTTTTCTTATGTTAGTTGGGTTTTGTTGCTTTTAAGTATTGGAACACTCAAAGCATTTTGAGAAAGTTATGAGTAATTAAAAGTATGTATCTTGCAGAATTGTCTTAAGAAAAGAATCTGTAAGGGTGGGAGAGTAGAGGGAAACAGCAAATATTTTATTAATTGTTATTGTGTTGTACCCTGTTGTCACACAACTCTTAACATCCCAGTTGTTTTTCTAGCTACCACTGTCAATACCCACTAATGGAACCACTCAGAGGTCATTTTGATCCATTTTTAAAGAGAATTTTTTCTGTTGTGTTCAGATTTGAAGATATACAAGAAGGTGCCCTTGTTTTTGGTACCAAAGTTTACTTACACACATTTTTTCCTTTCCGTGAAGTAATGGTGTAGATTTAGTATGATATTTCTTTTCTGATGAAGGGAACATATTCTTTATGTTATTTAAATTTTTTAATTAAGCATCTCAAAGCAAAGCCTCTTACTGACTTTGCATATAAAATTCCATTCTTCAGAAAAATCTGCAGGAATAAAGAAATTATTTCATACATTCAAATATATATATACACAAATATTACTCCTGATTGAAAGGAACACACAAAGTGCGATGGAACTCAGGTGACATTGGAACATGCCTAAAGAAAAAGAAAACACCTAGCCAAATAAATGGAAAATGGCAAAGTTATAAATCAGACAGTTATTTTAATACTTAAATTTCTAATGTTGTTGGATGATACCTTTTTCTAATATACCTCTTTTGTATCAGCTTTATGTTCTGATGTGTAATTAACTGAAAAAACAATGATTTTTCTGAGCATCTTTCTTGTTTATCCACAAAACCAAAAATTCTTTCACTCTCTTCCTTCAAAAAAGAGAAGAATTACAGGAGGGTAGGAGAGAGTGAAGTGTCATTATGGCATATACTAAGATACAAAACCTGTCTGCATATGGTATGTTTTAAATACAGGTAAATACAGGAGCATGTAAATGAAGAACACCATGATTCCACCATTTTCATGTCAGGCTAGGCTAAGGAGGAGGCATGCAGATACCATATACGGGTATTTCTTGTTGTGTTTTCAGCTCTACTTTAGGTCCTCATCTCCAAATATGTTATTCGTTGTGTCTATTGAATTTTGAACTAGCTTGAGTGATTTCATATGTAGGACAATGCTCATAAACATTTACTAGCTAAAAGTTCCATTCATTCCATTTATTCTGAAGTGTAGTGTAGTGTGTGGTAGGTTTCAAAGCTACCTACTTGCCTCTGAGGCAAGTGGCAATTGTAGTCTTTGACTGCAGGTTTTCACAAGCACTAGAGTCCTTTTACTCTATTGTTCCTGTGTAAGATCTGCGTCCATGCGGAGCCCCGAGCTTCTGGGGCTCCCTGGTGTGCAGTTTGTTGTGCTGCAGATTGTCTGTTTTGAGGTGGTTTGTGACCACCAGTTACTGGTTACTCTGAAGTGACCTGAGGCGGGACATGCCCAGAGCTTTTGCTGTTACGTGGCCTTTATTGTTAGCCCTCTCACTGCTGGGAAGCTGTAGCAGTGGACTTACTGCAGACACCCTTTCTTACCTTATACCTCCTGGCTGTGTGTTGCCCTGAGAAAATTTGTGCATTTCTGTTGAGGCATCCCAGATCCTAAATAAAAAGCAGATTATTTACACTGTATGACGTTTTCCATTAGGGTCACCTAGGGCATAGCACCAAAGGCTTAGCTGCTGTATAGGTGTACAGCTGTATAGCTACTTTACAGTGGAATAATTTCACTGGGTAGCAGTCAACGGCTCAAGCTTTTGTAGCTGCCTTGGACGATTTCTGTTGTTTACATATAGTCATACCTCCTTCCTACAGCACAGATCAAATAGACAGGTTTTATTATAATTACTGCTTTTATCATTCATTGCTATCAACAACTAATATAGGATAAAAAGGAGGATCCCTAATACTGTAATTATATCTGTCCTGGTGAGAAGCAAGTGAAAAATACCCATCAGCTGAGTGTTCCTCAGATTTATCCTCGCATCAGTCATATCAATTGCCAGTTATGATTCCGAAATATATGTTAAAATAGGAACAAAAAGCTACATCAAGACAGCAGACACTGTATATTTTCCCAAATCTTATGGCAGCTTTACATTGAACAACTTGATTTCATTCAGATAAATTTAAAGTAAATTGTTTACTAACATACATGTTAATATTTTTGGGCAGAGGAGTTTTTGTATTTCATTAAAGTAATAGATAAATGTGTTTGATTGTTAAGTTTTCAGCTCTGGGGCGGTTCTCTCTCCCACAGCTCTGAGACATTCTCCAGATACAAGATCCACCAAACTTTTCAAGCCTTAGGTGTTCTACACAGTCTGCTGTGTAATAAAGACTGTACTATTCTTTTGTTAAACAATATAAGCAACATGTCCTTGTTGTCAGCACCTTCTCTCTAAATGACTGCAATTTTAAGAAAACCAGGTGTGAGTTCAGTACATTTTTTATCATTTGATCTAGCAAAGTGCTGGGCACTCTTTACAGTGACTTTCCTGGGAAACACATGTCCAGGATTTAGATGGGGATCTAGACTAACATATTTCAGGATATAACTCTGAAATTGCACATTATTTATTTTTAAGAGCACTGTAACT
>NW_010408723.1:5885-11452 GCF_000710305.1 Buceros rhinoceros silvestris | reverse complement strand
GAGCGTTTACAAAGAGCTTCACTCCTGCATTAGTACTATTGCTACTGAGCATATGTAATACAATTTATGTGGTATAAAGTATTGATGTGTTTTCTGTCAGGATTGTCATTTTTGACACTGTTAGTATTATTTCAGTATTAACTGTGGGGAGTGTTTTTCATTCATTTAACTGTATAATAAAGAAGTATTTGGGTTTTGTTTGGGGTTTGATTTTTCTGGTATATTCTGTTTCGTATTCTTTTGTTACACAGTGGTGATATATTTTTCAATTATGTTCTATGGGTATGTGGAAAAAAGAATGTCTACTTCTTTAAGGTGTCTGTGTCTTGTCCCACCCGGTGGGTTACGAGGGAGGTGAATCTTTGTGATGCCCTGAAAGGTGTACCAACTAAGCAGCCAGTCTCTGCTTGACAGAACCACCAAGTCGGCAGAGTCACTACAATGACTCAGAAGAACAATACGGAACAATTTTATTCAAATGAATGGGCCAGATAACACTGACTAGAACCAGTGTGGGTATCAGATAAAGTATTTAGGCAAAATCAAACAATTTTAACAATGATGGTTTGGCATTGGCATGAACTAGAACACTGGTGTAGGAAAGCAGAGAAGGTAGAAGAAGAAACAACAGGAAGAAAGAGGAGAAATAAAAGGATAGAGGAAATCTCACCACCCTTGGAGTGGTCTCTAGCCATGCCCGTCTGTGCCCAGCAGAGTCGTCTGTTGCTCTCGGGTTCCTCTGGCGGTGGGGATCACACAAACACCGACTCAGAGATGCTGGGAGTCTTGCCTTTTAAAGGGCTCTGTTCCTCAGCTGAGTGTGCGCAGTTGCTCCTTCTGGATGATTCCAAAAAAGCGTTTGGGGTCGCAGGACATGTGCAGTTGAATGGGGCTGGGATCTCCAGTGGGTTTTGACCCCTCCACTGCCATGACTCCAAAGTGACCTCTGATGCCTGCACATGCGCAGTGACAAGCCTCCAAACACAGGATGGGGGGATCACCTAACAACAGCTTCTACCCCTCCTCCAAGGCAGGGGAACTGGTGCCCCAGAAGCAGAGAGCTGGCATGGGGCAGGGGCTGCTCCCTATATCCAGGCAGTCCAAGTTAACACGACAGAGCGGCATATGTTTGAAAACAATTGTTTAAGGCATCATATCTAATGTTGGCATTTAGCTGTCCATTGCATTTAGCAATACTAAAGAAAAGGGGGAAACAATAAAGTACATGGAGACACAAACCTGACAGGCAGATCATAGTGGAGACAAGGACAAGAAGGCAGCTTTGTCAGTCACACTAACTGAACAGCTATCAAGAAACTGCAGGCAAATGGGACTTCATGACTGATGCTCTGCTCAGGTGCACACCTGAGTGTCTAGGATGTTGGACAGGGTTGGTTGTGCAAACTGATGAGGCAATGGACAGGGGAGAAAGAAAGTAAAGGAGGTGGTCATGTGTAAACTGTGGCCAGTTCGCTTGTCTGCACCTGATTGCTGCAGTCTGCCTTTCTGTGTAATCTCACTTTCTGACCACTGTGTGTGGGTACTGCAAGGACTCCGTGGCAGCTGCTGCAAGGACTCAGTGGCAGCTGTTGTGAGAGGACCGGAAGCCAGCTGCTGGAGTCAGATCAGGGCCCTCCTGGCCTGTGGTGTTGGCTACTGAAGTGAGTGAAGGGGATCTCAGTCACTCTACAACTACCTACTTGAAAGGAGATTGTAGCGAGGTGAGTATTGGGTCTCTTTTCACAAGTAACAAACAATAGGACGAGTGGAAGCAGACTCAGATTGGACCAGGGGAGGTTTTGGTTGGATATTAGGAAAAATTTCTTACCAAAGTGATTGTCAACCAGTGGAACAGGCTGCCCAAGAAATGGATAACTCGCCATCCCTGGAGGTGTTAAAAGTAGATGTGGCACTTGGGATCGTGGTTTAGTGGTAGACTTGGCAGTGTTAGGTTTGTGGTTGAACTCGATAACCCCCGTGGCAGCTGCTGCAAGGACTCAGTGGCAGCTGTTGTGAGAGGACCGGAAGCCAGCTGCTGGAGTCAGATCAGGGCCCTCCTGGCCTGTGGTGTTGGCTACTGAAGTGAGTGAAGGGGATCTCAGTCACTCTACAACTACCTACTTGAAAGGAGATTGTAGCGAGGTGAGTATTGGGTCTCTTTTCACAAGTAACAAACAATAGGACGAGTGGAAGCAGACTCAGATTGGACCAGGGGAGGTTTTGGTTGGATATTAGGAAAAATTTCTTACCAAAGTGATTGTCAACCAGTGGAACAGGCTGCCCAAGAAATGGATAACTCGCCATCCCTGGAGGTGTTAAAAGTAGATGTGGCACTTGGGATCGTGGTTTAGTGGTAGACTTGGCAGTGTTAGGTTTGTGGTTGAACTCGATAATCTTAAATACCTTTGGCTACCTACATGATTCTATGATTATGATTCCGTTCCTACAGCTGAAGGAAGTGGAGGTCCTTAACTTCCAGCAGTGGGATGGGAACCGCTTGTGTTCCCAAAACCATCTGCTAAAAATCGCCAGCGTGAATGAGGTGAGTGAGAAGTTCAGCACTGGTGGCTGGAGCAGGACCACAGGTCACATCTTGTGTGCCTGATGCCAGCTGCTGGAAGGCAAGTGTCTGTATCCTCTCCAAACAAAGTGTGCATGCAGTGTGTAATCATCAGTAAACTTCAAGCTCAATGAGCTAGCAAGTAGGAGACCCTCGGTTGGGTCAAGTGTCTCAGCCAGGCAGAGGGCCTGTGCTGGTGAACCCATGGGCATCTGTGAGTGTGTGAGTGCTGTGTGTTTGCAGCAAGCATCGGATTGGACCAGGCAGAAGGTTGGTTACACTTGATGAAGGCAAGGGGACCCAGGATCAGGGCAGGCGTGTTGGGCAGACAGAAAATCCATGCCAGTTCTCAAGAGATCTGCGAACGTTGATGTGCTTGTGAACCTGGAGCGTCTCATGTGGGCTCCACTGGTGGTCTGCCTCTGCCAGCCCAGAAGGAGGAGGGGACAGAGCTGTCTGCCCTTGTGTTTGTGTGATTGTGTGCCACTGACAGGGATTCCTGTCAGTAGCAGCACCTCCTCCCTGGTAGTGTCGTGTTAGTGTCTTCTCTGTGTGTGGCTGTGTCTGTGTCTGTGATACGAAGAGGCCTAATCCATAGGCCTTGAATCGGAACTGACTCACTGAGTGAAATGCCCAGCTCCCATCTCGAAAGTCAAATGCCTCACTTACCTAAAGCCATGTACCTTGCATGTCTAAAGCCAGATACCTCACATATCTAAATCCAGAAGACTTGCGTATCTAAAGCCAGGAAAACAGTAACTCCTCAGACTGTCTCAGATCCTCAAATCTGAGGCACATCTGGGTGAAGTGGCATGCAGGTAGTCACGTAGTCCTGTCTGATAAAGAGTGTCAAAGCAGGACCCCTTTCACAGAGGAAGTTGGAGACCTCACCCACGAGTGGATGCACTCCATAGGAATTCCCGTTTGCTGGGAGGGTTCTCCAAATCCTCCGCTGTGACCAGGGCTCCCCAGCTGGTGTGCAGGATAAGGATAATGGTAACGTATGAAAGACAATTGGTGACGTATCTTTCTTAATCACTATAGCTGAACCTCTGAAGTAATGATTAGGTGCATTAGTTTGCTTGCTCTTTTTACCCTGATTACTCTTTCTCCTACTTTGAACTAAAGGAAAATACGTTTATTTTTGTTTTTAACTTGGTGTCTGTGTCCTTGCTGTTGACCCCCCATCATTTGGCAAAACAGTATGCCACAGTATGACATGTGCTCATCTTCTCTTTTTGTTGAGCCTCTGTCATGATTTGAACCCAGCTGGAACTAAAGACAGCTGCTCGCTCCCACTTATCCACAGGCCCAGGGGAAGGAGAATAAAAGGTAAAGTCCAGTGGGTTATGGATGAGTGGATAAGGAGAGTTTACTTAAACAACATGAAAAGAAAGAAAAAAATAGTGATAGCAATAACAAAGCAAATGATGTACAATGCGCTGCTCACCATTGAACTGTGCCAAGCAATGCTGCTGCTTCAATCTGGACCCTTTCCAGCTAGTCTTCCCCTCCTTATATATACACATACTGAGCATGACATCAGTATGGTATTGAAAATCCCTTCATCTGGCTATCCTGGCTCTGAAAATTAACCCTATCCTAGCTGAACCCAGGACAGCCTGCAAATGGGAAAGCAGCATCCATGTCCCTCAGCCTGGGCAGAGACCCTGGGTCCCCAGGCACAAGGTTGTGCTCCATTAGCTAGGCAGGAGAGGTTCTGGCCTCAAGCAGCTGGAGGAGGCAGCTACTCATGATACTCCATTAAAAATGTGTGAAGTGGTTTACATGAGAACAAAACTTAACCGATGAGGGCCAGAATTAATCCCTGTATACATTTCATAATTCAAAATAAAAAATAGCTTATAGAAATCATATACAATACTGCAAAAACCATACATTATGCTTTAAAGCGTATTAAATCAATCAGTATCATGTTTTGATCAATAACAGATTTCTAAACCTTTCCCAGCCATGCTGCAAAAGAAAATACACAACTCCACTGTGGCTATAGAAGCTAGAAAAAAAAAAAACAAACCACAAACCAATCTTTGCCAAAAAGAATTTGTTATTTTAAATCTATGACTGCAGATTCAGCCTTCACACATCATTGGAGCTTGTGTGTATTTGAAAATACTATGATAGTCAATATTTTGCTGAGCTGTGTTCTTTGTCAAGGCATAGGAATCATATTTAGCGTAGTGTGTATTTGAGAATACTATGAAAGTCAATATTTTGCTGAGCTGTGTTCTTTGTCAAGGCATCGGAATCATATTTAGCGTATAATTCTGTAATCTTAATTGTTTTAAATTACTATCCATTCTTATTGGGATTGATTATTGATTACTACAGCAAAAATATAAACATATAATTGATAATTAGTAACTGTGTCCATGAAAAATTCTTGCAATGCTTACACTGGCAATGTTCAGCTGTGCTTTCTGCTGCAGCCATGGAGAGCAGCCTTATGAGCCTTGCCTTTTTATATTTAGTTTACGCCTTCTTATCTTCTGTTTGTCTTTTATGTCCCAAAATAAATACATATATAAGGAGATGTTGTCACCATTTTCTTATTGCATTGTTAAGGGTCGAGGGACCGAGGTAACAACTCCTCAGATTCCTTAACGATTCCTTTCTGTCCTGCTAGAGACAGAAGGGGTTTAAAGGGGAAGGAAGAAATTCACACCTCGGTCTGCATTCAGAAAGCTGAAACAAACTTTTAATAAACAATAACTCAACTATTCACTACTTTACATATGTGCACAAACCCAGAAAAGAGAAAAAAGGAAAAAAAACAAAGAAGAAAAGACTCAGATAACCAGAGTTCTGTACGGTCCTTTTCAAGGTCAGTTCTCTGGGCAGGCATCCAACAGCAAGGTGGGAGTGAAGCTTCCACCAGCTTCCAGGCGGAGAGCAAGATAAAGTTCTGTCTGTGGCGAAAGGGAAGGAGGCGGGGGAAGGAGCCCCCGCACGCAGCCGATTTAATAGTAGGAGAAAAAACTCGGCT
>NW_010408723.1:0-5305 GCF_000710305.1 Buceros rhinoceros silvestris | reverse complement strand
GCCAGCGATGTGGGAGTGCAGGCCTCAGGTCTCAGTCTGGCTTCGGCCTAGTTGGTCGGCAGGTTGGGCCTGGTCAGGCCTGGCCGTCTGCCAGCAGGTCCGCGGCAGGAGCTCTCCTTCGTGCAGCGAGTCCGGAAGCCAAGAGAGAGCCACTCCTCCTGCCTGCTACCTTTTAAAGGCTCCCGACGTAACGTTCCACCTGACCCCCTTAACCAATTAAATGTGGAATTATCGTATTTGCATGGAATAATTCTATTTGTCCATTTCCCAAAACAAGGAAGTTTTAGCTCAAACCAGGACACTTTAAAGATATTTGATGTGATTCTAATGCTGCTTATAAGCCTTAAGAAACCTGATTAACAATATGAAAGACTGTTTCTCAGAGGAGTACTGCCAAAGGAAGTGGAAATCCCACTTAGTTTAATTTTTCCTTTATGGCACTCGCGTGATAACAGAGCTATTGAACTGCACAGGTAGCTAGTCAGCACACTAGAGAGGCTGTTGTCTCAAAGAAAAAAAAAAGAAAAATTCTTTTCTGGAGACCTAAAATGTGTTCCAAGAAAAGTGCAAGTGAGAAGCATAAAATTACAAAACTGGAAAAAGAAGGGTCCTCTCTAAAGGAGACATCACTGCTGGAGTCTCTCTCTGTTTCTCTTGTGTTCTCACTGTTCTCTGTTTTAGAGCAATCAGGAAATAACATCTCATGAAAGGTGCCTGTTGATTACAAGTCAGCCTCTTAGTCTCCTCATAGTCATTCCGTGTTCTCTAGGCTGTTTTATAAATATTCTTGGTATTCTCAACTTTTCCACTCATTTTACATTGCCGTAATTTGTGTAGAAATAGTGGAGTTGATTCTTTCTAGCTCAGTGTTTTTAAAATAAAATGGTATTTAGTCTTTTGAGAGAGTGAAGAAAACCAGCTTGTTGTGGAGACACCCACAAGAGACAGCAGCAGCTAGCAGAAAAACGTGGATTTATTGCAAACAAATTTGCCTGGCACTCTGACTGTACAGGTTTGGATGTCAGTTGGGGATTATTACGGCACAACAAATTTATGAACACTAAGGAATCTGTTCTAAGGAAGATTGACCCAAAAAGTGCACAGCTCACTGATATAAAGGGAGAATCTCTCACCTAGTGATACCAAGGGGGTCGTTTACCAACGCTGGGGTAAAGACCACTCAATCCCAGGGAGGTTCACTCAGCTGGCATCCCGACTCGAGGGGTGAGTCTCCGACTGCACTGCCTGCTGCTCCGAGGAGAACCAACTCGAAAGTGGTTCTCTGGCAGGGCTCCATTTATACCCTGGTTGAGTGTGAGCTGTGGTCACTTCCAGGAAACATGGGATAGCTCCTGATGCTTAGCAGGTACTGCTGCAAACCCTGTCTTTTGTGCAAGTTTTGTGCACGCAGTCAGGGGGGTTGCGCTGCCACACAGCTCTAAAGACTTATGTCAGATTCTACCTGTACATCAAAGACTCAGAGAAATATACTTCTTCACTCTGTTGCTATTAAAGCTATTGTCTAGACTTAGATGGGATGTTTTGTGCCCTTTCTCCTCTACAGACTAGCATTTTTTGTGGTGCTTCAAGGAGCATCCTCTGTTGAAGTGCCAGGGGGCATCTCATGATCCTTCTCCATTCTGAGAGGAAATGAGAATACTGAATTTCTATCCCAGAGGGGAAAACGCAGAAACCTCCCCAATATACAACTCCTGTAAAGTTTAAGCAAATATTCCTAAACAAAACATTTCCAGGAATGACAAACTGCTGTGCTAGGACTCCAAATGCCAAACTCCACATATGGACATTTCCAAATTTAATGTAAAATTATTTGAATTTTCCAGCTCTGTATTTGCTCCAGAGGAAAAGAAATCAAAATAGTTTATTTTGCCTAAGTGATAGCATTTTTGATTGTGTATCTGTGAATGAACTCAGATATTGTGTTTCATAAAACAATCCATCCAGTTCTTCCAGAATAGCTTAAAAGGCACTGCTGTATTTCTTCTCTGGACTAGACCATTTTGTAGGTCATTATTGTTAATGGATTATTTTTCTTCAGTTTACTATGGTTAAACAGGCTGGGTGCTACTATTATGTCAATGTGCATATAAGACAATTGTGAGTGTACTGAAGTAAAGTTTACCTTCTGCCTTTAAACATAGTCCCCCTCTAAGGGACACTCAAAAGCATTCCTGGAAATCTCCCTGCTGAAAGAAGCACACTGAGATGCTATCCAGAAGTTAAACCCCAGATCACTGGAAAGCTGGGAAAGTAATAAGTTCCAGTGTCAGAATGGACATGGAGAGTCAACCAAGGCCCTGACTGTCTGAAAATATGCTCTACATAGAAGGTGTCTTTACAAATAGTGACCATCATCCTTAATATTAATCCTCAGTAACTCTAACAAATGCTTTAAGAAGATGTATGCTTTTCATAGTTGGTCTTCTTCCCTGAAGTTATTAAGTAATCAGTCAATTTCTGCAGTCCTGAGACTTGTGAAGTGTTTTGCTCATATAGAAGGGCTGGAATGGACTGTTCCCTGGATGGCAGCAGGTAAACAGGTGTAAAGTCTCTGGTTACGTGCACACCTTTTTTCAAATAGTATCTTAACAAAAACAACTTCTTGATGAGCTGTCCAGATAGTGTTTCTGACTTCTTTTGTTTCTTATAACCTTACAAATATTATTCTCAGTAGTTTCTGTTCCTTTCAGACCTTGACAACTGCTATTAAATCCCCTAATCTGCCTGCTTTTGCTATCAGATTTCTCAGATCCACCTTCATGATTCAGCAGCTGTTGTGGAACACTGACGTTCTTGTCTTCATCAGTTACTTTGTTGCACTAACCAAAACCAACTTCAGGTCCAGTAAATTCAAGAACAGTGTCTGAGCAGCTGGTTCCCACATTGTTTTTCTATATAAACCTCTGACTGCAAGGAATCAAGAGTCAAAATGACGTTTATTGACATTATGACAGTATGAAGATAACAAGAAAAAAAAAACAGTTACGAAATATGAGCAGATGTTTTCAAACATCCCTTTCCTCAACCCCCAACTGCATGACATTCACCCTTTCCTCTTTAGGATTGTCTATTTTCCCTCCAAGCAGCCTATTCTTGCTCCAGCTGAATCACTGGCAAGTACAAGCTGGCTCTTAAATCTGTGTGTGAAGACAGACTATTTGACCCCTAAGGCAGTGTTATGTAGCAATGCATCAGCCTGGAAAAAGAGTAGGTGTTGTAGTGTGGTACTCCATGTAGATGAATTGCTTCTTTTAGAAAAAGGATGGAGTAGCCTGGGCAGTGAGTCATAATGCTCACATAGAAGAGTGCTGTGTGATACACAAACAGCATTCAGCGCTATAATAGCTCTAACTGTTCATCAAACAAGTCATCCTATGAGCAGTACAACGTGTAAAGCCTGATTTTACACAGTAATGTACTGAAGTAACCTCAGCTCCTCCCATGCTTCATCAGCAGCTGCATCACTGCTTTTCCACCTTCCACCTTTCCACTGCCAGTGTCTTCCAGAGTCCTCTCACTGAGCTCCTTCCTCTTCCAATAATCCCACATCCCTTCAGCATCCACTACTGCAACATGGGACAAAGGACCTGTTTTGCAAAGGCAGAAGCTTACAATCCAGGCAAGAATATGTATCATTCCAATTTGCAACTATGCAAGTGCTAATACTAATAAGTTCGTATCTCATTTAGGGAGTTGGCTGTTTTTGCTGAGAGAATGCAGAATGCTACTTGTCTTTTCTGCAGCAGTAAAAGTTGTGTTAATTCTCTCTCTCCTTGTAACTTATTTATTTCCAAAAAGTTTTAAGAAATTAAAACGTATAAGACAGCTACTCTAGCAAATGTGGCTAAATTTGTAAAAGTTGTGTTAATTCTCTCTCTCCTTGTAACTTATTTATTTCCAAAAAGTTTTAAGAAATTAAAACGTATAAGACAGCTACTCTAGCAAATGTGTCTAAATTTGATCAAGGCATTATTACAGAGTTACACATCTTGGAAGGGACCTCTTGAGACCAATCAGTCCAAATCCTGTTTATTTTTGAGCTTATTTGAATAGCACATAGCACTAGAATATGCATTTGTAATTATTTGGCATAGAAATAGTTTGTATAAAGCATACTTCTTAGCATAATAAGAGGGGAAGGCAAAGATGTGTTTTAAAAGCTGATGTTGATAGTTGCTGATGCTGTGTAAGTAGGATCGAGGTCAGCTCTAGAAATGTGGCCTTCCAGTGGCTTGGACAGCTCTACTTGTGGCAGTGCAAACACCCTGACGGCTTGCACAAAAGACAGGCCCTGGAGAAGCACCTGAAAACATCAGGTGCTTGTGCCCCAGGGCTATTGGCGCCTGGGAGACTAGACTCTGTTAACCGCCTCCTGTCTGTGTGGACGGAAAATGTCCACAGCTCACACTCGACCAAGGTATAAATGGAGCCCCGCCGGAGAACCATTTTGAGTTGGTTCTCCTCGGAGCAGCAGGCAGTGCAGAGACTCTCCTCTTGGATCGGGACACTGGTCGAGAATATTTTCTGGGACTCCCCTCAGATCAGGCTGCTGTCTGAGTGTATCTTCCTGGGATTGAGACACCCTCACCCTGGCATTGGTGAGTGATCCTTTTGGTATCTCTAAATGGGAGATTCTCCCTTTATATCAGTGAGCTGTGCACACCGTGGCTGATCTTCCTTAGAGAGTGTTCTTCAGTGTTCAAGAATCTGTTGTGCAGTAATAATTCCCAACTGATGTCCGAACCTGTAATTAATTTGGTCAGTCGGAGTGCCACGCAAATTTGATTGTACTAAATCCATGTTCTTCAGATAGCTGCTGCTGTCTGTTTTGTGGGTGCTTCCGCAGCATTGCTATGATGTGTGGAAGAACTCCGCAATCAAAATTCATTGTGAAGCAGGTATGTTTATTTTCAGCTCTGTAGAGTTGGGTGCAGCAAGGGTAGGTACCCTTAAGGATGCTTGCACACTAAGCTGCAGCACTGGCTTCTTATTTTAAGCAGTAAAACTTACATATTCAAAGGATTGCTCAACCATCTGATACATATGTATTAGATTATCCCGCTCTTGATGTAAACTAGGTCTTCTCCCTTTGCACATGCACAGTCTTCTTACATGTTACTAGTCATGTAACTTCATGCATCACATGTCTCACTACCTCGGACTTATTCCTCCCCTGGGAGGAGAAAGTAATATTCAACAGTCTATCAAGCAGGCGCAGTTTGGGGGACCCTTAGTCATTATCTTTTGTATCTGTGACTCTGTCCTGGGTTCAACATGGAGGAAC
>NW_010408722.1:54573-61854 GCF_000710305.1 Buceros rhinoceros silvestris | reverse complement strand
GGCTTCCGGCTCAGCTCGGCAGCCTGGACACAGCCTGCTCGGGTTGCTCGCGGGCTGGTCTCGGCAGCCAGCAATCCGGAGGAGCTGCTCCCTGCTGCAGGGGTGGAAGTCCGAGAGAGAGGGAGGTTCCCTCCCTGCGTGCGCTTTATAACCTTAACACGTAACAGTGCACCTGACCCTCTTTTGACCAATTAAATGTGGGGTTTAAGTACTTGCAGGGAATGATTACCATTCGTTCATTAACCAAAACAAGGAAGTTTCAGCCCAAACCAGGAAGTTTAGCCCAAACTGGGACAATTATTTATTTAAGGATCATTTTCATGCTGAGCGAGTGATTGCTATACGAATAACTTCTGAGACCCCAAAACCTTATGTGACAATAATGGCATATTACAGAAACAACTAATGCAACTGCAGGACTGTAAACCAGAGAGGATAGCGAGTCCCAGATAAAACAGAGCCTTCAACATGTATTGAATAGCAATGTATCTAAATGCGACCTGAAAAGGGATGGTCAGAATCCACCTGCAAATTAGTATGACTGCTGTGCAATTAAATGTGAGAAACATGAGCGTTCCCTCACATTCAATACTTTGTATTATTTCTCAAACTGACTGTGCGTAGAAGGGTTTAGTGAGCACTACGTAATACACAGACATTTGAAAATGGAAAAGTTTAAGTAGACACAAGACCTGCTCAGGAAATCCTGTGTCAAAAAATGCTCCCCAAAATTCCCAGTGCCACACATGAAAGTAAATACACAGAATTGATGATCTAGCAAAAATTTCCAGGTGAGACATACTGTTTTAATATCTAGAGCAACCCCCAAAATAACCTTTCCACAAGTCTCCAAGAGCCTGAAAACATAATATCCCTGGAGGCCACTCTATAGGAGACATACATAATATCTTCAGGATTGAGAACCCCATGAATAAAAAACTAGCACCTCTTTGAGAGAAAACAAAAATTTTGAGAAATATAGGAGATATAATTTGTCTGTTACTTCCTCAGGTGTGGACAGTTGCTAGTACTTGTGGTGGTGTGCAATGCAATCCAGGATTCTCATGAGGTAAGACTCAAGTCTGCAAGTCTTAAGTCTGACTCAAGATGTCACAGCCCACTTGTATGCAAGAGCATTTGATTCACCTACCAAATGACAAGACACAAAGGCAATGGAAAAGTTTGCTTACAGGCAATATCTTTGGTCCACCTAAGTTGTAATCATCTGCCCTGTGCCTAGTGCTGCTGTACAGTGGGCCTGTTGCATGGGAAAGAAATCTAATGAAGGCTGTGTAGGCTGCGGAGTGATGCCTTAACATCCCAGTTGCATAGGGAGATATAATCACAGAGAAATCTGGGGTAAGGCAGGACAGCACTGAACACTGGAATGGAGTGGGAAAAAGAGATTGCTAGTCACTGGAGCTCACTGGTCCCCATCGGGATGTTCCTCTGCAAAAGGCATCTCCAAATAAGGTCTTGCCTGGACACATGACACTGGATTTTAGCCCTTTCAGTCAGCTGAAATTGAAGATACAATAAACTAGCTTGAAAATCAAGCATTATCGTCTATTTAGAGGAACACTTTATGTATTTTACATAAAGCCATGTATTTTACATAAATCTAATACCAGTAATAAATCT
This sequence comes from Buceros rhinoceros silvestris, assembly GCF_000710305.1. Lineage (NCBI taxonomy): Eukaryota > Metazoa > Chordata > Aves > Bucerotiformes > Bucerotidae > Buceros > Buceros rhinoceros. The sequence goes on along the minus strand of NW_010408722.1, from coordinate 60,213 downwards.
CGGCATCATGAATAAAACAGGAAGGAGGAATATCTTGCATAGGCACCCAACTTTCACTGTTTGTTTCTATAAAATATGTCATTTAAACTATTTTATGAGTATCTGAAGCTCAAAAGAACTTCACTAATCATACAGTGTTTATATGTATCATATCATATTACAAAACTCAGTGAAGAGTTTATAGTAGCCAGAAAATCACCTGTTTTTGCTTTTTGGTACAAATAAATAAAAAAGCAGTATGTCAAATTCCAGTGGAAGATGTACTGGGGAAGAATACCAATGTCTGTGGTTTCCCAGTTCTGTGGGTTTTTTAATTCAACAGCCATAATAGCTGGAGTTTAACCGAAACTTATGAACTTCAGAGGTATCAAATTTTCCTAAGGATTGACAGCAGTAATTGTTGTTACCTGATTGAATTACAGGCATTGTTTTAAACTCTGCAGAACAATAATGCCAAAAAGAAAGCAAGTTTGAATTCCACTTTTTGTGCCAGCAGCATCACATAATGAGATAAACATTGGTAATTGTGTTTAGTTCAATAACACTTTTAATTATAGTTGAGATCTCCTTTAAAGTGTATGGATTTTACTGACGCAAAGTAAACAGCTGAAAGCCAAATGAAGGCAGTCTCATAGATTTCTACTGTCTAATTAAAGTACAGAAACATTGCTTAACCAATTCAAGCATTTCGAGGGAAAGGAAAAAAAAAGTTGTTTGCATGTTTTATACGCATTTTAATTATTGCAAGATCTCAGGTAATAAATTTTTTTTACATCAGAACAAAATATCTGTAGTCTGGGAATTTAGCCTCTCTTTCTTGTTAAACAAGCCAAGTCAGTCATGAATAGCCTACTATAGTTGTTTATTTAAAGAGAATTAAGCAAGGACGTCCCATCGCACCTCCTGTGGCCCTGGTTCAGCAATACACTAATCCACATTCCTGAACTTTAATCATGTCAGCAGTCCTACTAGACTGTAAAAAGTCTACCTGCACACATATTTTTATTGAATTAAGGTTTGATTTCTAATAACCATATTGCTGAAGGGAGGCAGAATTCTCATCTTCTAATTCTGGGTGTGAAATTTCATATGGCTTCTTTGCTATGGTGAAGAGATTCTGAAGCAATACACAGGCAGAATTATCGTGTTTGGCACCATACATAATTTCTATAACAAAGAGGGCTTCAAAATTACAAACTACTTATAAAAACATTATGAGTCTTTTACACAAAGAGGAAAAGCAATATCCAAGGTATTCATTAGCATCATGAATACTCACAAACACACATTTTCAATTCAAACCAACAAGTAGTTCTTATTTTTAGCAAGTGACAAGACATTTAATCCACGATACCATATGATTTCTTTCACCAGCCACCATCATGTGTCAGTAACAAGGAATATCAAGTATTCAGAGATCAACACATGATCAGCCTTCTCTGCCTCTTCCTAAACTAATAAACAGTGTCTTATTCCAAGCTAATTGGAAAGACAATTGTCTATAAATTTAAATTGTTTAGAACAATCTCTATCCCTGGTTTGATGTAACTGAATGCTCCAAAACAAATCCCAGCCACATGCCGAAGGATATTTTCATTTACCAGTTTAACTAATCCTGTACGTATCTGCTTCCTCTGGCCCAGTCCCCCGGTACTAAGCCATCAGTCTCATGCCCATATTATCCCTCCATCCCTTTCCAGGCTATGGTTTGCACTACCTAATGCCATGGTAAGAAAAAGGGAATTATTTGGGCTTGCAGAAGCCTCTTGATTTGACAATAGGGTGAGGTATAGCACATTTGCAACAAGAAGAAACCAAGAGCTCTTCCTGATAGTGTGAAAGAGAGCTGGCTGGGAGCTACGGAGATTTGTGGGATCATAAATTCAGCCTAACTAAAAAGACAGAACAGGTAGAGTACATAAAATGGGAAAATTTATAAAAAGGCAAAGCCTTACAAAAAGGCTTTTGATCTGATGCTGTTCTAAACAGCCACACGAGTCAGTTTTCACCAACTCCCAAAGTTCAAGGCTGGAGCTGAGCCATTAACTTTGAGTGTTTCGGTCATTTTCTGACTCTTAAGCCTTTTATATTCTCAGTGTGATGGTCTGCTATGAATGCCTTCAGGGCAGTTGCTTTCAGTTGCCAGTCTTTTTGGGTTTTGTGTAGTGAGTTGCTCTTTGCTTAGCATGTGTTTGTCCTTTCCAGGATTCCTTTGGTGGATGTAGCCTGAATCTGTCTGCTTGAATAAATATTTGTTGTAGCTCTGTCTAAATTTCACCACTGTGTACTTTCTCAAGGAGCTTCAGTTTGGTCGAATGGAAATCCTTGCTATTGGTAATGATGGCCATGATGCTGCTGGAGCTAAAATTGCAATCTTTTTTCCTCTTGCTGCTTTGAACACAATTGCACATAGACTGCTGTTCTATTCCACAGATATGGTCAAGCAGAGGCAGGAATTATTACAGGATCAGACTACACTGCAGTTTCTGTTGCAGTATGAACATGCAGATTACAGAAGAATGAATTCCATGTTTTCATTATTGCTGTTTATAATGGCAAATACATTCAGTCATTTTAAAGAATAATCTCAAGATTGTTCAAAGGGGAAGTTATAAAGAGAGGCTTGTTCCAAGCTGGATTCACAGGGGAACTCTTGATTAACAGTGTCACATTGAGAAATGTAAAAACAAGCTGGGGGGTGGAAAATTAAGGAGTAGTGAGAAAGGAATAAAGCTCAAGGAAACTGAAGCCATGTTAGAAGAAACGGATTCCCAGTGAAATATGATTTATTGGGCAAACCACTGAGGGGCTGATCCCAACACAGGACTGGTTTCGAAAGTGTTCAGGGTACCTCTAGAAGCAGAAAAATATCTTCATCTGAGGAAAGAAATGTAGCTGAAAGATAAACTATGGTGACAAGATGTCTCTGGCTATTCAGGCACCCAAGTACTATCAACTTCAGGCATCACCAGTGATGTAAGATCTAGAGCAATTTTGCTGTCATTAACTATTGCAGTAATCCCCTGACCAGCTTCTCAAATTGCCTTTGTACTTTTTTGGGTTCCTCCAAGCAATCTCCAGTGAGAAAGGTAGACTCAAGAGTGAAGCCTGTATTTACCAGTCAAGCATTTTTTAAATTGTAATTTTGAACACACCATCAAAATAAGTATCAGTGATTAGTAGTGATCGGTGGTTAGTAATCCTAAAGTGATTAATAATCCTACACATGATTATTGTATTCAGTAAAACCAGATTGCAGAACCAAACATTGGCCAAATACCTCAAGATGAGGAATTCTAATTCTGCACCTTTTCACGGGAGAAAAATCAGGTTTTTTGTTTGGTTTTGTTTTTTTTTTTAATTGGAGACCTTGCTTTGTCATTGTATTGCAAATTAGGAAAAACAAGCAATGAAAACTATTATCAACTGAAAAAAAATTTCAAGAACTCTGTGTTTGCTTTAGCTGTTTTCATGACATGTAAGTAGTTTGGAGTAATCAATCATCTGACACATGGAAGTCTTACAGTGACATTAAGTTCTCCTTAATATTGTACAGCTTCATCTACAACAGAGGAAAATTTGAAATCTGGACTCTCATTTTATCTCATTCTAAGTGAAAAAAGAATACTGAAAAAATGCCTACAGCAGGGTTTCTTAAAACAAGCAAATAATACCATAATAAATTGCTCTCCTTAAAAGGAAAATTTGGATGTTTTCATTACTCCTGTAGCCCAATTTGGTGTATTCTGTTACTTTCTTTTCAAGGACTGTATTTTGACTCGACAGTTTCCTGTGCCCTGTCCAGGAAATTGCAATGAAAACTTTAGAAAAAGCTTTTGTAACACCAAGACAACAATGTGAATGTTGAAGCTAGAAATTGCAAGAATGAAGTACCATGCACAGCAATCTGAAGGAAAGGAAAGCCCAGACAGTCTGCTTCACGTTTGCTAAATCTTTTTTGGTGCATGATTCCACTGCTGGAGTAAAAAGAGAGTGTTCAGATCTTTAAGCTTAATCTGAGGACTACTAAGAAACTGGTGAAATGTCTTGGAAGGAAAACCCACATTTTTTTTAAAAAGAGGCAAAATCTCAGACCACAGTGGCAGAACAATTAGGAGAATTACGAAACACACAAAGATTGTCTCTCAGGGAGCTTCTGAATTCAGCATACATTTTGGGTTTTTGCCCTCCTCCTTGACAGAAGGGGGGAAAAAATACAATTTTAAATTCTAGCAATAAACAGGAAACCTTGAAATACTGTGAAAGCTCTTCAGCTGCAGGAGGGAGAATCCTAGAAGAATCCTGCTGTGTTGAGATAATTAGGTCATTAATCAACTCCCTGGATAGGGTGAAGGCAACATTAATAAATCCCTAGTGCTGGTTCTCACTTCTTTTTGCTTTAACTCTAATAAAGCCATGCCATGGTCATGCTCGCACTTCCTCCACCCACTCAGCTGCCACCTACAGCATCAATGTACCTACAGTACAAAGACTGATGGGCATGAAAGGTTAAGAAAGTGCAAGTCAGAAAGAGATATTGAGGCTTTGGAGCCTGAAAAAATGGCTGAGTGCACAGCTCAGCTCCAGTGAACTATGCCAGTGCTCATGATTTATTGTTGTTTACTGCTCTGTTAGTGCTTCATGTCTAACCTAGCAGCTTTGTCTGGAACTAGCTCGATTCAAATCTCTCTGCTGTCCCCAGCTGCCCCATAATGTTTCAGGTCTTGGTCTTGGCAAAGGAGGAATGATCTGGTTCCAGACATCAGTGAAGCAGGTGTCCTGCTCTCACTGTGCTCACTCTCTAATGGGGACACACTGTGCTCAACCCACAGGTGGCTCCTTTCAGGAAGAGTAATTAAGGACCATCTCCCTCCACGTTTTCCTATTAGTAGGAAACAGGTTATTAATCTTATGGACCATACTGCCTCCCATATCTTTATTCTTTATGCTGCCTGTGCTGGTTTCACCTTGTATCATTCCGAGTGTGGCGATTTGTGGTCCTAAAATTCAAGATTTTTCTGTGCTGTGAACACCTCATCCACAACTGGATGACTAAAGACCCGTCTCTGCTACTGTTTCCAGATGTCTGCTTAGAGTTGCAGGCTAATATGCTAGATGAGTGCAGTTAGGGGAAAGGCAAAGAGGGAAATCTGAACTGAGGAAGTAATCTCTAGACAGAAGAAAGCACACTTCAGCCCAGAAATTTCCTGGGAAGAGGTGCAATGCACATAGATGACAAACTAGTCATTGACAGAGTCACAGGAGTTTAAAGAATAAGATCACGTGTCACTGAGTGCACTGCCAACTGTGGAAGAAGAGAAAGGGTCCTGACACTAATACAGTCCTGAGAACAGTGCCCTTTGAGGCATAGAGGACGATCTATAGGCAGCATTCAGAAACAAAGGCACTTGTGTAGGGGAGACGTGACTTGAAAACTGGGAAGAAGAAAGTGAAAGGAAAGAGGAAATTCAGTGTCTGAATAAGAGGCAAAAGCCCCAAGCCATTGTGGCATAGCGAACAATGTGATGAAGGCAGGTGGCTGTTGAAGGCTGTGAAAGGAGTAAGCAAAGTGGTAGCAACAGTGACTATCTATGAGGAAAAAAGCTCTTGAAATTCTTGTGGGAGAAAGAGAAGGGAAAG
>NW_010408722.1:27678-54486 GCF_000710305.1 Buceros rhinoceros silvestris | reverse complement strand
GAAAGAGTCAGAATTCCTGAATTGAAGAGAACTTTGAAAATTTGTTTTGTTTTTCCGATGGGCCAGGTATTCTAATCTGATATCTTTAAATTAATACCTTTAATCTTTATTTTACTAAAGGAAGTGTTGGTGCACGTTCATGCCAGGCTCCCATCCAGTTACCACGCCACTGACTATGGGTGTGACAAATTGGGCCTGTAATCACTGAGCGTGTCATTCGTCACTACTCCAGTGTGGCTAGCAAGGCTTGTCCTTGTCGAGACTGTAAAGGAAGAGCAGGATTCAATTATCTTGTGTGGGTTGGGTACACTTGCATTCAACTCTTTTGTATAATCTCTCTTATCTTCCAGTGGGATGACAAAGCGCATATTGTAATCCTGCCCTACAAGGAGAACAGGAACAGTTAACCCATTCTTGGGTTGTAAGCCCTGATTCAGGAGGTAAGAAGCATCTCCCATTTGCTGACCCGCACTCCAAAAAATTATTCTATATTTCCCCAAAAAATGTTGCCAATCTTGCCAATGCTAGAGATCCCTGAACTCTAAAAATTGCTTCAAGACTACTTTAAGACTTCAAGAGTCCCTTACTGATCTTTGAGGATATCAGGCTACCAGCCCTGGGAGGTGAAAGGGAAGTATCAGTCATGGAATAGCTGCTAGGTGGGGCAGCAAAAGTGTCCTCTGCCCTTTACCTGCCGTGTCTTGATGGCAAAGAGCATCAAGTCCCAGAAAAGGACTTGAAGGTGATCCTCCTCATCTGAAAGTTTTTCACCCACCACTGGTCACTGTGCCACAGATGCAGTGCAGTCTCCAGCAGTCACTGCCCATCTTACAGGCCCAGAGTGTCAGCCAGCTGCAGGAGAAGCAGTAGCAGCTGTTGCTTTTACTCACAGCCATCCTGAGTCTGATTCAGGAGTGCAAGGTTATATACATTCTGGCTGAGGCAGTGGAGCCAAAGGCTTTAGTCTGCTTTCTTCTTGGAGCAACATATACCCTATATTCAGCAGACGGGTGTAAGGAAGGAGCATTAAAATATCTTAGTGATATCACCAAAAGCAGAGCATTGGCATAGAACTAAGGCACACCACCTGCTTTGGGCAGAGGGAAGGTGGCCTCAATATAGTGCCCAGGTTGGTTTATATTCCTGTCAAGAGAGCAGTTTCTATACTATCTAGTAACATTTTTATAGTTTTCGCGTTTCTCTCTATTTGTCTAGTGAAGTAGTCACAAAAGCGCCACGATGCCCTTCCCAACACTTAGCTTTCTTCTCTGGAATGGTCATGGGTCCCAGAAGAACTTGACCATGCTCATTGTGCTCTAGTGTTGACCTGACCATGCCTTAAGAGAGCCAGGTCCCCAGCCCCACCCACAGCCCAGGGTATGTTAGGACTTAGGGTACGGCAAGGCTTTGTCTCCCTGATATCTCAGGGAGTGCCTTGCACTCATGTAAAACCATGAAGTCATCTGAAGTACCTGAGACATCTATGTGGTGTTACTGAGAAAGGTAGGCAAAACCAAGAGGGCTGCACTCTTTCGAAGAGAAATCTAAAGGCTAGAATGTTTCCCAAACCTTTTGACACTGCAATCTATTCTCAATACAATACGTCAAGCATCTACAGTTTGCTCAACTGTTTCAATATAATCACCTGTGTTCATAATAAGTTATTCTAGAGAAAGGGAGTAAAAGCCTGCTACTATATATTGTCAGTCTTGAAGGAAATGAGGTACTGGCAGTAGCTAAAGTTAGCTAGTGGTTCCCTGGACACAATAAATATCTGTAGTCAGTATTTGATACTTTTCTCATTCTCTGCTTCTAGGAGAAAAGATCTACTGCAGACTTAGGCAACTGAACTACAGCTTACTGTTGTTGTCTAACTCTTGGCAATCCCCTTTGAATTCTTATACAGCCCACAGTTTGAGAGACATTGATCTATAGGACCTAACTAGAGGCTGCCACAGAGTAGTTAATGGCAGAGGAAGAAGGAACATTTAAGTGCACTTATTTAACCCAGCTGAAGGCTCAACTGCAATGAATAATAACATAATGCCTAGGTTGAATAGCAGCATTTATTGCAAACTCTAGTCAAAATAGGATTTTCAAAGGCTTTGCTTCTAATGATGGATGAAAATTTTGAATAATGCAGAGAGAAACGGTGACTATTAAACAGTCTTGGAGTTTTCCATTCTCTTTGCATAAGACATAGAAACTAAATTGGTACCTTCTCAGCTCTTATTTTAGTGACTAATGCTACACTATTTCCCACCTGACAGATCACAGTCAAAAGGAATGCAAACAATGAAATAAAACCAGAAAAATTTCTACATATCTTTCCCTCTCCAGAACAATGAAAACATAATTACATAACCGTGGGAGCAATACAGAAGCATCATGACTATCCAAATAAGAGATTGTGATTCCTTCCATATTTATAATGGATATCTACTTCCCCAAAACTGTTGGGAAATTTTCTCATTGCTAAGACATCCTTCAATTTTCAAAGCTCTGCCAACCTCAAAATATCTAGTTCATCTTATTCCATAACTACATTCCTTTTCTTGAGAAAATGGGCTTAGTGATATAATCTCTATCAGTTACTAAAGAACAATATGCAGTAGAGTACAGAGTACATGATGAGAATATGTGAAGCTTACCCACAGTCACTTTCTCTAAGGCATTAATGAGCCTTTTAAAAAGGATTGCCAAGGAGCTGTCTGATAAAGCTTATTTTTTTAAGATGTACTTTATTTGCACAAGGACCACCTCAGACTGAGGACATGGGTGTGTCTTGTAACTCTGATGTCAAACTGCCTAATTACAAACATTCTAGCTAACTTTAGGATTACTTTACATTAAATAAGTGACTGATTTTAAAGATAGGCACTGCTTAAACACTTTGCTAAACATTGAGTAAATTTAGAAGTTGGTAAATTCCAAGACTAAGCTTCTGTTGGATGCTAAACATACCTTGTTCTGCAAGCTGAGGAAAGAGCAGCTCTGGAAATAAAAGCAGGCCAAATACCTGTCAGGCACCTGGGGGAAGAAATCCTTTCTTGTTAATGAAAGGGGTGAAGAATAAAGTCTTTCTTGGGCGAGGGGCAGAACACTGCAAAGAGGAATGAGGGAAACCTTCCCCAAAAAATCAGTCTGTTCTGCCTAAAAATTAGCCACATCTTTCTGAACTGACATAATTAGGATGGGGAGTAAGGGCAGAAGGTTGTGTAAGTACTCCCTGATTGCAGGTGTGGGGACAACCCCAGCACATTGGGCAGCTGGGAGGTATCACCCACTGGCTGTATATGTTGGCCCATCCACTTTACAGACATAGTATGCAGTGGTTGCAATCTTTTCTCTTCCCTGTTTAGAAGTGCTATTACAAACATTATAACACGGTCGCAGTGATTGTTAATGGACTGTATTACTTAGGGGTGTTGGCAAAAATTTCAAAGACTCTGTTGGAACAAAGACATGTTTATTTTCCAGGTTTGGTGATAGAGAAGTTTTTTGTTTAATAATGCGTTGTATTTCCATATTTCTGAAATGTTACAATGTGGCATTTAGGAGTTGAATAATCAAATAATAAAACTAGTTTCTACTAGACTGTACTGTGAAGGGCTTTGAAAGTGAGATAAGCAGAGGATATGAAAAAGCTTGTTTGGATGAGACACGTCTGTTAATTGTCTTAACATTCACTTGTGATAGCTTTAGTTAAGCCTTGAGAACCTTATCCTTATGACAGCAGTAATGCATGTTCAGTTGATCCTTCATGATACCATCAACAGACTGTGCAAACACTACAGGCGGTTCCTTGGGTTTTTCAGGTGATACTAAATGGAAGGAAGTATTCAGGGAGTTTTCCTCAGCTTATAGTTACTGGTAGGCTGCTGTCATATATTTTATTAAATATGTGTAAGTTCAGCTACCAATGTGCATTAAGTATTTGAGGTAAACATGTACCCACTGCAGAAAGGGTAGGAAGGCACCTAGCAGGGATAGTTTCAGCTGCACTTTGTGACTATGAGCTATAAACAAAGTCGAGTTTTTGTGGGTTTTTTGTTGTTTGGGGTTTTTTTGTTGTTGTTTGGGGTTTTTTTGTTTTTTTTGTTTTTTACATGGTTTAAGATTACAGTAAGAAGACCTTCCTGAAGTTGTGAAAATTCGGTCTCTCTGCTATTTACTTCTCATTTCCAGATCTCTCTGCTATTATAATTCCTCCCAGTAATGAGCAAAACTGAGTATCATAGAATCATGGAATCACAGAGACATAGATTCATAGAATGTTTGGGTTGAAAGAGACATTCAAAGGTCAACTAGTCCAACGTCCCCCCTGCTGTGCACAGGGACATCTTTAACTAGATCAGAGGGGCTCAGAGCCCCATCCAGCCTGACCCGAAATAGTTCCAGGAATGGGGCATGTACCACCCCTCTGGGCAACCTGTTCCAGTGCCTCACCACTCTCACTGAAAAAATACCTAGTCTAAATCTCCTATCATTTAGTTTAAAACCATTACCCCTTGACCTGTTGCAATAGACCTTGCTAAAAAGACTGTCCCCGTCTTTCCTGTAGGCCCCCTTTAAGTACTGGAAAGCTGCTGTAAGGTCTCCCTAGAGCCTCCTCTTTTGCAGGCTGCACAACCCCAACTCTCTCAATCTGTCCTCATAGCAGAAGTGCTCTATCCCCCTGATCATTTTCGTGGCCCTCCTCTGGACCTGCTCCAATGGGTCCATGTCCTTCTTGTGTTGAGGACTTCTCAGCTGGACACAGTACTGCAGGTGAGGTCTCACCAGAGCCGAGTAGAGAGGCAGAATAACATTGCTGAAACTGCTGGCCACACTGCTTCTGATGAAGCCCATGGTTTGCTTTCTGGGCTGTGAGGGCACGTTCATGTCGGTTGATGTCCAGCCTTCATCCACCAGTACCAGTACTTTCTTAAGATGCTAATGAAAATATCATCAGAAAAGAAAGTAACAAAACCAAACTGTTCTTTGAGTGATTCTAGGATATTTTCCCTTCCCCCATTAAATTTCTTAGGGTGTGGCACTAAAGATGAGAAACAACCCATATCCACATCTCCCTTCTTCATATTTGAACAGCTAAGACTGAAGACTGTTCAAAGGAAAGTATCTTTGCCTTCCCAGTCTGCTCAGTTGCAGACTTTATATGCTTTTGCTAATGCTTGGAATTTGTGACATATAGAAAAGCATATTACATATTTAACTGTCTGCTGCATAGGTATTGAAAAGTCACATTCTCCTCTGTCACAGTGGTTGTCCTGGCATTAGTATGCCTCCATCATTATGTCAATGTAACTGCATCTGGTGTGATATGCAACTTAAGAAGTCAGTACTTTCTGTTTTGGAATGTTTTCAGAATTGTCCCATGCAGAGTTCCTTTTACTCTGCATAAATGGTTACCTTGAAGTTTTTCTACCACCTGAAGAAACACACTAGACATGCAGTTACCAGTTATCTTTGCTGAATTAATTAACAAAAGTTTGGCTCTCAGTGATTTGATATAGCTTCATTAGCCTAGTGGACGGCTGAGTGGGCACCTCTACTGAAAATAACATAATACTACCCACACAACAGCTATCGAGATAAGTGCATGCTACCCAGCAACAATTAGCAGCTCCCAAATGGCCTGGAAAGACAAACTATACATAATTCTCCCCACTACCAGCTGAGGAGCACAGTAGGCTGGCTGGAACTTGCATGTGTGAAGAGCAGGTAACATCAGGCACCCTTATTATGAGCCTGGGCACAGCGCAGCTCATCTCACAGTTCTGCAAACCCGCTGACATAGATCTTCAACAGCACAGCTCAGCTCAGGTCAGTTTAATTATCAGTACTTTACAGCACTGTTACAAGAAATGTCATTTTACATGATCAAGATGACAGTGAAAGTCAGAGACAAAGGCAGTAGAAACTGTTGATAATGATCACATTATGTACAAGTATTGTGAAATATAATAATCTGTAGGTGTTTTCGTATTTTACATTGGTCATAAATATGCCTGCTTACTGATTTGCACCAAAAAAGATAAAAAAAGAAAATTCATTGAACAATCCCTTCCTTGGCTTGGTGCTCTTTTGTGGGGAGGAAAGAACTTGACAGATATTTCCTCCCCATTTGTGCTCTGGAGGGAGGTATTGTTGTTTATAGTGTTGATGCTATGTTGTTGACATGGTAATTCATTTTATCTTCTACATACACATGGCCGAGGTATGGCAAGCCTTACCGAGGTAAGTGTATTTGGCAAGACAATGAAACCATTTTATCTTCAATTCACTACCCTAGCTTCATATCAAAATTTCATAGCAATAAAAGCTTCATTTCAACAGGCTAATAAGATACATAGAAATCCTATAAATCAACGAAAGATACTTTACATCCAGCCAAATGAAAGTTTAAAAGCATGTGCTGCAAATGAACAAGGGGTCTATGTACTAGCCTGTGCAGAGCTGTGATCTGGTTTTAGGTTTATATGGGTTTGCATAAAATTTTGGCAATGCTACTTCTATTTAGTGAACTTAGTGAGGATGTCATCATAAATATGTTACACAGATTCTGTGAAGAGAATTTTAGCATAGCATTCTCCTGCACAGCAGCAGCCAGAACCCTCAGAAGGATCCACACTAGGAAAACCAGTGCTATCTGTTCCCCTTTACAAATGTAAGGGCTGAAAGGAACGAGGATGACACAGTACAAATAGTACAGATTACAGGTGCCCCAGATCCTGAAACATTTTCAGTTTCTTTTATAATTTTAAAAGGCAGCCATCCACTTGAGTGGTAATTGCAGCTGATGTGTTGTCTTTGTTTGGGGGAGCTAGTAAACAAGGGCAGAGTGTTAAGCCACGGCAACAAGGGAGCAGACTTAATGTATGGGAAGGGAGAAATCTGCCCTTGTCAGTCTGACACTGTCATTGTTATTATGGGTCTCTGTGCCTCTTCTGGAAAAGAATCTATAGTACAGCAAATTAAGAACTGAGTCTGTATGGCATAATTCCACATCAACAAGTTCTCCTGACTTCTGGTTACCAAAGAGAAGAGTTCAACTCATCCTAGAAGTGGTAAAGTGATCCTAAACCCAAGCAAGTCCCAGGTTGTGAATGAGGAGCTGGATATCACTTAGTAATTCATGTCAAAGGAGCAGGATGCTGTTTCTTTGTTTGAGGCTCCTATCTCTACCCGTGGATAGATCAGAGGAAGCAGTAGGTTGTAAGCTCATGTTTAAGCAGTGTTGGGTAAAAATGCACAGGAAGGGCTACTAGTACTACCCTGGTGCTGCTAACTCATGGTGGTGAGGGTCTAAGTAGCACATGGTCATTTCAAACACTCGGTTTGAAATGGGAATAGCAGGTTATAAATGAATGTGTAAGGTGTGGCAATAGGTCAGCAAAGAAGGTTAAGTTCTCTCTCATATGCACAGGGGTAAAATGCAAAGTGTTTGCTAATAAAATGTGTAGGTGCAGCCCTAAACCGTAATGAGAGGAAGGATCCCAGGAATATTATTCAACTGCTATAAGGAACATATTTGACAAATGGCTGAGTTTTCTAGTACAACCTACATTTCTCTGAAAGGGAAATGCATCAGGAACATATGGCATCCTGGGTGCTGCAGCTGATAGCAGAAGATAATGGAAGGAGGACAAATTGCTGCTCAGGTACCTCTTCTTAAGAAGCTTGGTCTGGTAGAAAGTTCACTTCCTCACATGGTGAAAAGGCTGAATAAAATTTCCTTGATATCATTGAACATGATAGCACATAATGTCATTCACGGTCCCTGAACATGCAGTGAAATGATCAGATGCACATTCCCCCTCCATCCATACTTAAGCAGATAATGACTGTCTGAACCGCCCACGTGACTTGAGGCATTCAGGACTCCCGCCTCCTGCATGGGGTACGCAGCATTTCTCAGGATTCATACAGGGACTCAGACCTGTTAATATGTCTGATTCCTAACGGAGGAAGAGGTTGCTAGCATCCCTCATATCGGCAGGTTTCCACACAACATGGGTGTCATGAGAAGAGCCCATAAAGCTAGCAATGGAGTCTGTAAATCTCCCTCGACAGTCCATGAGGCCTTGCGTGACAACAGAGTAGGAGTGCTTTTAGTAAATACAGTTAAAACTCAGAGGACAGGAATGCAAAACCTGCAAATGGACTCAGACAGCTGGCAGTGGGATGGAGGTTTGTGTGACTCAGTGCTTCCCAGGGGTACTGTTTAGAAGAGGGAAAACTGACTGACAGCCTCAGAGACCTCATTTAGCTAATGATTGGCGGAAGTCAGCATAGCTGCAGACCATAATTATTGTGATCTTCATGATAGGCTCAGGTGCCTGGAACATGACGAGCTGATGGCACTGGGAGAGCATCACCTCTTGTCAGAGAGATCTGGATGTCAGTGCTCCACTTCAGAGAAATTTGTGCTCACAGCTGTTTGTAGCCAGCCCATACGACAGCATGGTCCTACAGGACTGTGCTGTCTCTGCAGTCCAGGACAGTATATTTGCCTGCTGCTTTACATAACCTCAGCACAGCTGGAGAAGGTGAGACCTTCCACAAGTTGATGCTCTGGTGAACAGAAGTCTCTGAATACTTGAGTATTGCTTTGACTTGAAAGTTATGCGTAGTGAATGCATGGTATCTCCTGGCAGATAGTATTTAACACTGAATTAGCAGACTGCATTCAGAAAAGGAATTCAGAAACAAGGGGGGAAAAAACCGTTCACAATGAAGATCTGAATTTCTCTTTCTGATGTTTTTGTTTGTGACTTATTCAGCTCTGTTGAAAAAAATGTATTATTGGGGGCATGGGAGAGCTGCTCATTTATTCTGTTGATAACTTCTTTATTAAACTAGTATTTTATTAGTTTTACAATCACACTTCTCAGAAGTGCAACCACATAATCGCAGCACTCTCATCAGTTCCCCATACCACTTAATGAACAACACATGATTAAAGCCAAGGGAATACTTTATAAGACACGAGGGCTGCAAGTACACCAAAACCACTCCCGGCTAAATCTCTGATCTGAATGTAGTGTGTGTATATGTGTGTTGTTGCAAAAAAAGGAATGTTTACACTTCACTATACCCATCTTACCAAACAAAGATTTGTTTGGAAGTGAAATGGTTCTGTTCTGGTGGACGTCACATCCAATATCCCTATGACATGGCTGTCAATATGTCAGGTGTGATAGTGCTGGAATTTTAGAATTTTAGGTTTCCACCACCCTAATAAAATGAAATCTATTTAGTTTCTCAGATAACTATAACTCTTATTTGACATTAGCCTTTTTATCTCAACGCCAGTCCTATTCACTGGAAGAAGTACATTTACTAAGAGAATATGCAGCTGAGTGTACAGCTATTAGGTGTCTCTTTGCCCTCAAGAGTATAAATTTCTTTCTGGCAAATTTACATAGTACGAAAGAAGCTGATTGCTGAGAGCTGTACACAGATGCTAAGAAGAGCAGTTTAACTACTTTTACTATTTGCAAAAGGTAGTTTAAATAGAGATTTATGGTCTTTAAACAGGAGGCATTTTCTGCAAGGCAGTCACACCTTACATTTCATGCAGGACTTCCAGCACAAAGGATTGCAGAACTAACACCATTTAGTTCCTAATGAGACAACAAACTCCAAGTGTTTCCAAGTGCTTTGTTCCTTACAAAAAACCCAAAGCCTACAGATATAGAAAACAATATTTGCTAATCATGCACAATTACAGTTGGCCAGATAGGCACATATTGCTACTGGTTTGAATCTGGTCAATCCTAAACACAGATCTTAAAGCTGTAGCTGGAAGACTTGCTCTGTCAAGGGATACTTGTTATTAAACAGTGGAGTTGGCTAATTCTAAAGCCCAGAGGAACCAAAAGAATGATTATTTTTTTGCTTATTACGTTTGAGTAAAACTAGTATTATGTAAGAGAGGAGAACAAAAACTCATCCATCCTTGAGAGGAGCTTTTCAGAACCCGAACTGAACAGGTTCAGATGAGAACACCTTTCCTACTGTTATTCTGTCCTGGATACCAGGGCTGATGCCCATATGAAAATTTTCTAAAATTCATCTGAAGACGTCTGTAGAAGGGTAATGTTTACCTGCTGACCTTGAATTCACCTGAAACCCACTTCCTCACCATTGAGGTAAATCAAGTAGCATATAAAAAACATTTCCCACGTGCACCAGTTTGCATTTCCTGCCTGATGTTAATCAATCAAAGCAGAGCACAAGAAATCAAAGTATAGGCAAAGAACTAAAGAGCAGGAGCCACACATTTATGGATGAGACAAAGTATGACATAGAACGGGAAGAAAGCTCATATGAGTCAAGCCCTTAGGAAGACCTCACCATAAAATTCCTTGTGGAGTGTCAGAATGCATGTTCAGATTCTGTGTGATCACACAGCTCAGGATGAATGGCAGATAAAAAAGCACGTGTGTGAGAGAAGAATATCAAATAAGCATGAGTCATAAATGGCAACTTGTTTCCTAAACAAAGTGTACTCCTCTTGCACAAAAGTACTTTGTCTTTGAAATGGTCCCACCTGCCAAAAAAAACGGTGGCCAGTGAGATCACCTGAAAGGACTCCAGTACTGGGAAATGAAAATGTTGAACAGCCACTGGCACAAGACAACCTGGCACTTCTGGGAAAGAGAATCATCACCTGGTTTTCCTGAACTGGTCATGACCATTGCTTAGGTGAAGGTCCCAGTGGGAATAAAATCTCTGGATCACCAACCACTACAAGGGAATTCAGCTGGTTACAGGTGGCACCATGACTTGAATATTTTAAAGTGTACCAGCACATAAGTAAGTTCTTCAGACTTTAGCCACAGCACTGACAGCAAGCCAACAGGAGGGCCTAGAGACCCAGAGGGAATTCAGGTGGGTAGCAATCAAAGAAGCTTTAGAGCAAGATAGAAAAATGGAGAAGGATGTAATAGTATGGTTGTATTATAAAAGTCTTGATCAGATATTCTGCCTTAGCAGGGATGCGATAATGCGGTCAAAAAGCAGCCTGGGAAGCAGTGAAAGTTCATCTGCATTGGAAAAAGCATTCTCCATTTTCCAAAGAACAATTGTTTTACCTGTTTCACAGATAAACTGAATTTCTCTTGTATCAGGATACTTGCAAATAAACCTACTTGCAATTTATCTTTGTAATAGATAAACAACAAAATTAGTGAAAACATGGAAAATAACCTCATTGTCTATGTCAGCAAGTAAATCAAGGAATCCAGCTTCTGAGATATTTCCATTTTATAATGGTTCTCAGTAACCATTCTGTGATTAACCTGCCATATAGAAACTAAGATGACTTCCCCTGCTCTAGAAATGCCCCTATATGATAGCAGTATGTGCCACTATAAATAGTTATAGAGATAGAGATAAATATCCTCATAATCTAACACCCTTTCAGACAACACTGATTTTTGAGGTTAGGTCTGACACACCAGTTTTCTGACTGGAACAAAATTTTTCTCCATACCATCAGATGCAACACAAAATGTGGTTGTCGTAACAAACTTCCCTTTTCAGAATAATGTAAGAAATGTAAGAAAAGGCTGTCAGGATAAGTTTGTGATGTTGTTTGCCTTTAATGTGGAACAAGTTGATTGTTTAAATAGTTTTGCAAAATCTGTTCAATGAGTCTTTCCATAAATGTTTAGTAACTAGCTGTTTAATATCTTTTTCAGTGATCTGGATGAGGGAATCAAGTGCACTCTCAGTGAGTTTGTAGATGGCACCAAGTTGGGCAGGAGTGTTGATCTGCTTGAAAGTAAGGAGGCACTACAGAGGGATCTGGACAGGCTGGATCAATGGACTGAGACCAATTGTATGCGGTTCAACAAGGCCAAGTGCTTTGACCTGCACTTGGATGACAACAACCCCCCTGCAACACTACAGGCCTGGGGAAGAGTGGCTGGAAAAGGACCTGGGAGTGGTGGTGGACAGCAGCTGAATATGAGCCAGGAGTGTGCCCAGGTGGCCAAGAAGGCCAACAGCATCCTGGCTTGTATCAGCAATAGTGTGACCTACAGCAGAAAGCAAATGATTGTGCCCCCATACTCGGCACTGGTGAGGCCACACTTTGAATACTGCGCTCATTTTGGGGCCCCTCACTGCAGGAAGGACATTGAGGTGCTGGAGCATGTCCAAAGAAGAGCAAAGAAGCTGGTGAAGAGTACAGAGCACAAGTCTTATGAGGAGGGGCTGGGGGAACAGGGAATGTTTAGTCTGGAGAAGAGGAGGCTGAGGGGAGACCTTGTCACTCTACAACTACCTAAAAGGAGGTTGTGATAAGGTGGGGATAGGTCTCTTTTCCCAAGTAATAAGCAATAGGACGAGAGGAAATGGCTTCAAGTTGTGCCAGGAGAGGTTTAGATTGGACATTAGGAAAAATGTCTTCACCAAAAGGGTTGTCAAACACTGGAACAGGCTGCTCAGGCAAGTGGTGTAGTCACTATCCCTGGAGGTATTTAAAAGACCTGCAGATGTGGTGCTGAGGGACATGCTTTAGTGGTGAGTTGTCAGTGCTGTGTTAGTGGTTGGACTCGATGATGTTAAAGGTAATTTCCAACCTAAATGATTCTATGATTCTATGATTTCATGTATAACGAAATACACATAAAATATGTAAAATACACACCAATAAAAGCTATTTTGAATATTTTAATGTAGAAATATTGCACATAGAGCAACACAAAAAATCTTTGGGAATTGAGATTTCTCATTCATTTTAGAACATTTCTGTTTTGGCCTGTTCTTGTGCTTATTCTGCACAAGGTAATAGTGAGATTCTGAAATAAAATATGTAATTCAAAATAGACAAAAATCTGAAATTAATTATATATTTTTGGTAATAGAAAATATAATCATTTCACAGTGCTACACACTCTACGCCAGAAACTGTGTATTTGGTATTCTTCAATTCAAGCATGCTTTATAAAGCAGAAGAACAGATATTACAGATTACACTGACAGCTTTGATCATGATGAAGCCTTGATGCAAGGAAGTCCCACTGAAATTAATAAGAGTTCTAGATACTTGCTTAGTATGACTCTAGCAGCAGCATGTAAAAGGACAGATATTAAAGGGGAAAAATTGATGCAGAGTGAATGAAGAATAAATAGAAAACAGCAGTTTAAAAATGATATGCTGGACATTTGAAATAGAACATCCCAATCAGGTTGTTTAAAGTTTTTGAAGAAAAAGGTCTCTTCACAGAAAGATACTGATCTTGGTTATAAGCTTGAAGTAAATGTATCCTTCGCTTTAACGGGAAATAACCACATTTCCCATCTGCTGACCACATTTCCCATAACTAAAAGAAAGGAAGAAAAGCCACTTTACTTGTTCTTTTTAAAGAAACATTCAGTAAAATGAAGTGTCAATATTTGTCACTCAGACTAACCATCAGGTTGAACCAACAACAGAAAAGAATCACAGCTTTAATTGCAGGCCCGTATGTAAAAAACCTAAAGTGAAGCATTCACTTTTGACATGGCACATACATTCAGGCTGAATTTAGTCATGCTGGATTGATCTTCTCAGCTATCTCTAGAGGACATACATTGTAGCATAGGATTGCATAAGATTACACTCAGTGTCACTTAAAGCATTGTAGATGTTTTAAGCAAACATATAGCAAAGCACAAGTAATGGTCTAGTGTCTAATTTCAGTACAAGTAAATACCATGGAACTCAAAATTTAAATACCGCTTCCCAAACACTGTAGATAGCATCCTTACTAAATGACATTTGAGGTTTTTTTTAATTAGGACTATGACAGGAACCAGGAAGCATGTGGTTCTGTTGTCTGACTCAGAAGTGCACAGATGTTTTCAGAGCGGAAAGCTAAAATTAGGACCATTTACTTCATTAAGCAGTATCATCTTGTAATGGGTAGAGAATCTCTTTATTCTTGAAGAAGCAAGGGATCCCACCACCAAGATTCATTCCCCACCCCCCCACCTCCCTGCTTTAGGCAACTCTGAAATAGCTGAACATTGTATTTAAGAAAAACTAGATAATTCAGTGGATGGTTTTGACCACATAACAGAGTTAAATCAATATACACAGAAACCAAAACGTTGATTTTAATCTTCAGTGGTAATTCCTGCGTCTGAGAAAGGCAACCAAAGCTCACACCATTTTGATATGAAGGGTACTGTTGGGAAGTTCAGTCTTTCCTGTCTGAGCATTCTTTCACCAATTTCCTTTCTTAGAGGAAACATGTTGCTCCCCTTTGACTATAAAAGGCATATACATGTAGCCAGAGAAACAATTTTTTATCTTGTTTTATTTTCTTCATCAAGTGCAGGGTTGCTCAAAAGATATCCTCAAACAACCCCATTATCCCAAATTAACATACCACAGCTGCTTAATCTTTCTCCATTGCCCCCAGTTTTGCTGATATTTGATATTTACTCTATGAGTGCCCCACTGTTTTCTGTGTAGGTCAGAAATTTCATTGAGTACCTTCTTTTGTTATATATAATGTTTCTCATTTCTCCTGTGTCTTATTCTTTTGATTTCTTACTGCAGCCACAAAACAACATTGGTCATCTAAATGTGTACCCTAACAGATACTTTAACCCTACACCAGTAATTTGCACTGAAATGGACAATAGTCCCTCTTCCATTCCTGAGACGAGGTTTCTCTTTTACTAGATGGAAATTAAAATTGCAGTAGCAATTCGGATGAGGCCTAAACTAGTTTTCCCACAGAAATATGTGTCTCAAAAGATGCACCATCTGCCTTGAGCTGACCTGAATCTCTGGTTTCAATGGACACAAACTGAATTTCTTTCAGAAGAAAGAGAGGGGCAAGCCCTAGTTCAAAGGTCTTTGAATGCCATGCATCCGTGTATAGTCACATCACCAGAAGCCATGCAATGAGGGCAATGATTTGACAAGGCCACAAAGTAGCTAGTAGCTAGCTAGCTGGTACTGGCTACTAACCATCACAACTCTCCTTCAGGGAGCTCATCCTGGCAAAGAGAACTGCAATCACTGCTACCCCTAACTTTAACTAGACAATGATAGGTGAGAAATCCATGAGACACAATGTGAAATTTTGCACATGGTCTCCTAGATTCTCCATCCATGATTGGTAAATCTCATTTACATCAACTTACAGAGCAAAATCAGAAGGACCCATTGCAATGCAGCGTAGTGTAGCTGTACTTTTAGAGCTGCACTGAATAGAAATTTGTCAGCCTTGCCTTCAACAGTGTTATATTTTTCATCTATCTTTCACTCTACACTGGGTGATTGAGTTGTGCACCTTTATCACTTCCATGGGCTGAACTCTACTATCATAGGTAGCAAAACGTACATTATGGAGCTTATTTGGTCAAAGCCCTGGACATTACCTCAGCTGGCTTTCTTAACTCACAGTACACTGGATCTACCATCCTGTATGATAAAAGAGGTGAAAAGGCAACTTTGCTATCACCTAATAAAAAACACATATATAACATGATGTTTGCATCTGGTGGGGCCTCAAGAGTGGCATGGCAAACACAAAGGTTGAAGGCCATTTGGAGTTGTGACAGCCCCACAGCCCAAAAGTGTCATAGTATTACCTATATTAATAAATAGAAGTATTCCATGAAATGTGAATTGGGCCTGGGAATTTAAAGGAGAAAATGCTAGCTGGGCTGGAACAAGTTTTGCCAGAGAAAGAGCTTGCTAGAATATTCATATTGTATTGCTAAAAATGTTCCTGGTCATGATTAATTTATTAGAATGGACACAGCCTCAAAGGGTACTTTAGTAATTAGCTTGTTTCCTTGTTGCCTTCTCTCCAGTATTTCCCTTCCATGATTTCCCTTCAGTACAATCCAAACTTGGACTGTGGGATGACAGTGGAAAGCACGATCTCAGGAAAGTAAAAGCAAAGCAAAGGAAGGGGTTTCATAGTAGAACTGGTTATTGGTATACTCTTCTGTTTATGTGGGGCTGGGAAAATAAAAAAGTGGTCCAGGCTTGCGTGAGCATAAAACTATGAAAGTTTATTAATACATGGATAAAGTAATAGCAATATATTATCTGGAAAAGATGTGGTCAAACAACATTGAAAACCAAAAAATGCTGACCCAACCATAACAGAGGCACAAAGAGCTTGCCAGAAACTGCTTTCAGACCATGTCTTGCTTCAATTACTGTTAACATACTGCTAATGCAGACATGGCAGTATCCTGCTACATCCTGTATGTGGTTTTGTTCTGAGCAGGCGATCCCACCATCAGCAATGCTCACCACAACCCATCCCTAAAATCTAGGTAGGTTTATATTCTACAAGTTTTATTCTCACATAGCATGTTACCTTTTATGTGTGTCTTCAAATAACTGCACAAAGCTTGGGTCAACTACATGTAGCAAATAAATTCAGTTACAGGACCACCTTGAGAAATCAGTGACTTTCATTATGTTGCACAAAGAGCTGTAGCAATATTGACAAAACATTCAGGGAAATTAACAGAAGAAACAACACACTTTCCTGAACTGTCCACTGTAAAACAAGAAAAAGAATTCAGAATTCTGCAGCAGCTGTTGCATTCATAGAAGTGATGTTTTACTTCCAGGTGAAAGACAACTCTACTGTTACACACCTCTGTATTTTTAGTAGAATAAACTCACATTTCACTAAGGACAATTATTGAGACTGAGGTATTTTTTTCTATTTTCCTTGTAAAATGCAATTTTTCATTTGCAGGTGCTTGATTACTTTACAAAGCCATGACCCTGGACAGTAACATTGCCAATAATTCTGCATCTGGACAAACTATTTTGTCAATTGCACTGAGAAAGCTGCAGCTCATTTCAAGAAGCCCCTATTCATTTTATCAGTGATGGAAGCGATGATCTGGGTGATAAAAAACAGGAATAATTGTAACAGCTAGAGACAGACAGAAATATTGGAATTCTTGTAACTATACTTTCACATGTAATTTCTTAACTGCTCAGAACTAGTAAAGAAAGAGCTATAAACCAGTTTGTTATATTCTGTGGAGGATTGTAAAAAAAAAAAAGAAAAAATCAGTTCTCTCTAAGGTAAATCAAATAAAATCATGCTGTTGACCTTGGTTGTGGTTGTCACTTAGCAGATCAAAGTTGTTAGCAGAAAGTTGCACTGACTGAAGCATAGTGGTGACTATGACCTTATTAGAAAGAAAATTAATAGTTCAAAAAGAATGCTTCTAAAGTGATGATTTTTTTTCTTTTTTACAGTCCCTGCATCTCAAGAAAGCTTCAACAAGCATATTATGAAGGTGTTGTGAAAACAAATTGGGAAATCTTCCAACAAGATGCCAAGTATTTTCCTGAATCAATTTTCAAATTCCATGATGTATAGCATTTATAAAATGTTCTGCTTCATAAACATAAATTCCACACTAAAAATGATGCCTGAGAAATGGAAATTAGAAGTTTCAATCAAGTCTAGAACTAATTCAAATTTACAAGCAATTTTATGTAGATGTCATCAAATGAGACTACTGCAGGCTCTAGTTTAGATCAAAGCACCCTTAAATGCTCACCCAGCTACAAAACCAGTCTCAGTGCAAGTCATGTTCAGAATACGACATAAATATTTCACCTGGATTCTAATATTTGCATGAATATTGGTTTGATCTTGATTGTTGCATAAAAACAACTGATTTTTTTTCAAGAAGACTAACATAACTGCATTTTAAAATCATACTTCATAGTTCAAACTTTAAGATAAAAAGTGCTCTTTTTGTCAAGAAGGAGTGAGTCTGATTTTTTTCATCAGCCTGACAAGTTCCCCGTTTGAAAAGATGTTCCAGCTGACAACAATTCCACACAGGCTGAACATTAATTAAATATGAGAAGTAATATTTTAGACACAGTAAACATGCCATGTACATTTGAGATTTTTGGTATTTCTCCCCGTCAGGTCTTCAAACTGAACAGAACTTCTGAATCATATAATCAGAAGTATGTGATAACTTCTAAGGAGGGACTAGTAATGTACAATATTTTTCCCATAATACACTAAATACTGTGCTTAGAGTTCATTTAATACAATTTCAAACAGACTATTCGAGATTTTCTTGAGCCTTCAAGTAAAATTCTTAATGCCTTTCTCAAATCAGAGAAGCTGCTGATAGTCAAAATGCACTTGTGGAAGACAGGAGAGGTTCGCCTCTAAATCACTTATACCACTTGTTGCAGAGTCTTGTCTGCAGAATGAGACAATGATTTATGTGTAAGAGAGTGTTGGGACTTCAGCGTAGAGTTTAAACATAAAATTGTATATCCTGCATAAGGTTAAACAGTGGAATAACACTTCAAAGTATATACACACTTATAACAATACTTAATTAGCTAATCATTGGTTCTATACCGATTCGTATTAGATTTTTACAATACTTATTAGAACAGCTAGCAAATAACACACGCATTATACAGTTATGGAGCTTAACCTATGATTGAGATGTTTCCGTTCTGAGGATTATAGTAAATTTGGGCACCCGAATACAAATACTCATGTCTCTCTTTGTCGACTTATCACAAGCAGCTGGTGATTCACTTTTTTTCTTTTTTTTTTTTGCAGACAGATGATTATTACCTTTGTTGACTTATCACAAGTGGATAAGCCTTGGTTGGCTTAACCAGCAAGATAGTCAGCTGAACTTGAGAGGTGCCTCCCCTCAGGGGAAGGTGCTGAGACACAGCCTGCTGTGATTCTGGAGAGCTCCAACATGCCTCACTTATAGGATCAGTATTAATAGAATTGCAAGACAGTTGACTTCGGTCAGTACTACAGCTAGTACTTTTCCACCGTGTCAGATGTGTTTGCTTTTTCTGAGGCTGTGGGATTTCATGGGCACCTTCCCAAAGTATTCAGGAGTTATGGATATAGTTAGGGGGTGCCTAACTGTTCCACCATGCTGACTGCCTCCAGGTGTTGCAGGAGTCTGTTTAGATTCACATTGCCTTGCAGAGTTAGAACATACCAAGCTCTCCCAGCCTTTTATATTGCGAAATAAACAGTGATGGTATCAGTTTTGCAAAGTGGTCCAGGGCAGAGGGAACCTGTACCACCACAGGACTAAACTTGATGTCTGCTCAATTCCTGTGATGCAAAGTCTCCCAAGTCATTCTTGACAGAAAGATATGGCAACCCTTTTTTGCAAAGGTAACAAAATGAGACAGTACATGTAGTGTCACAACATTTCCAGAATTGGTGCTTTAATGAGTAAGTGACTCTCCAGAACCTGGAGAGTCTGCAGAACTCAGAACTGCAATAGTATCCTCTGCAATTAACGTACTCTGTGCTTCCTTCCCAGGAGAATGAGTTTGTATATCTATACAAGCTGCCTGATTCCTGTGATATGAATTCAGATCATCTCTAGTTGCCATATACTGCTTCAGGTCTTAGCAACTTTAATTCAAACAATTGAGTTCCTTCACAGGAAACCAAATCTGAAGTACCAGTGCTAATGCATTTCCACTAAGGCAAACCTTTATGTGAGGTGCAGTATTAGAAGTCCTTTTTTAAGAGGGTAGAATGCATGAACCATTTGAAACCTATGGCACCCAAAGGAGCTACTACTGCAAACTTTTCAGCTAATCTGTGGGCTGTACAGGGGAACAAGTGCTGTGAGTAATGATCCACTTGCCCTCCAATGGCAAACATCTACAAACTTGCTTCTTTGACAATCCTGACCTTCCAGCTACTTGTACCTATTCAGATCTTTTTCATTTTTAAATCATATTCCTGTTTTACTTCACTTTCTCTGCCCCCTATATTACCAAGTAAGCTTCTTTTATTTTCTTATATATTATCTTCGTATTTCATCTTTCCTTTTCTTACTATTAACCTGAGAGCAAGTCCTAGCCATGAGTATTTACTAGCTACTGGAAGGACCTTAGGGAGGTGCAAGTACGACCACAACTTTACTGTTTAAAGAAATTTGCAGAGTGCAATTTTTTTTTTTTTTTTCTCAGAAAACAGTCTGGTAGATGACTCAGGAAACAGGCAATCTCCTGCTTGCTGTTGGGTACTTCAGGATCAGCAAAAAATTTTCAATTGAAGTAAATGATAGTCTTGTTTTGAAAATTCAGGATAATCATCACAGAGCAAGGATGTGACTGCTCTGCGATTCGCTGGCCCAGGCGGTAACCCAATACAAACATATCTAGCACAATACTGATGAGAAATCAAACTCTTGAAATTATATATTCTTTCCTGCCCAGAGAGTACTTATTCTCGAGAGATGTAGAGTCTCTCTGTGTTTGGGGAAAAAAACCAAAGAGTTCTGGAAATCAGAAAGCGAAAACAACCAAAACTCTTGAGCAGTCAACATACAATATCTGACAAAGGAAGAAGAAAACACGGAGAAAACATAGAAAACGTGGAGCCGTTCTTTTGCCCATCCTGTTTGGGACTGAGCAGTCGAGCAAAGACTTGCCAGATGTCATCAGTGCTACTCAGGCTCACTAAGAGAAAGAGAATATGGAGGTTGATTTCAAGATCCAGGACGTAACTTTGTCCATAGAAAACATTCCATCGCAAAACTAACTAAAGAGAAGTAATTTCTGCTTGATGCAAAATAAGAAAATGCAGCTTTTTTTATTTCTTAGGCTGGCTGTCCACAGGAATCAATTAAAATTATTAAGACCAGTTAAGGTAGCATGATAAAAATTTCGTCAATACTTTAACTTAAAATTGTAAGATTATTCATGACCAGTCTCTCCTGAGTTTCATTTTTCATGAATTTCACTTTGAAAAATATTCTTTCACGTCATTTTGTCTAAAGTGCATCTTTCATTTATTTAAAAACAGTTTACCTGTATTTAAATAAGCAATAGCCAAATATGTAGCCAGCAGTCTTCTTCAAGGTTTTATCTGTAAACATTGCACTGCACGTTTTTCAGTTCTCTTATTACAAAAAATTATTTTCTTATAACTAGAAAGATATTACAAAAATAATTTTTATTTCATCTGAATTGTTTGCTTACAAGCAGGTCTTTTTATAATCTTTTCAAAGTGTTTCAACCACTCAGTTGAGACCACAGTATAATTTCTCATATAAATGTACAGAAAAACTATTTTAACAAAATATACTTGAAAGAATCAAGAAAATAAATACTTTATTAATTTTACTCATCTTAACTGAAATATAGTAAGTGTGTTTAAAAATAATTTTTAAGTCTTTTTACATTTCCATTTAAGTTTTCCATTTTTTCTTCCTGTAACCTCCAAAGATTTTAATTACCAATATACATCAGAGATCTCAAGGGACTGTAAACAGCACCAAATGTAGTGCTCTTCAAGCTTTGGTATAGATTCATGTTAAAATCCAGAGAATTTGAAGTTTTTATCTAATAGTTTTGTAAAGAAGTATTAATAGATGTTTAGTTTATTTAGAAAGGCTGGTGTATAAAACTACCAGTAATTAGATCATGCCATTAAATTCTCAGTCATCAACTATGATGTTTCCTGCCATTGTGTGTATAAACAAAATCCAGATTTGGATATAGAATCCACCAAAACACCATTCTAAAGCCTTCTATCTACTCAGCAGTCACACAATCCTGAAGCAGCCTAGCATCTAATGTTAAATTCTACATATTCAAGCATCATAAGATTGTCCACATTTGCCAGGACTAATGTATTGAAATAGGTTCTGAGCTGTTCAGCTTTCATTTCAGACTGTATTCACCGTGGCCGCACGAAAGGCTTCATCTGATTGTTGTTTCCCTAAGCTTGTTTCAAGAGGGGCAATCTGTCTGACAGAACAATCTGTCTACATTCTCCCACAGGAACTGATTTGGTGTCAATGGTGATTTATATTAGTGGATAATGTAAACTCCTCTCCTTCTCTCATCCCAAAGTGTTCTTCTTATTCTTACATTAAAACATATTCTCTGCAAATAGACAGAGACTGGTATGCATGTTTTCATTCATTCAATTTACTTTTCTCTCTGGCATATTGTTTATCATTTGCTGCTTTTAGGAAAAAATGGGTTTAACCATCTCTTCACTCATGCAAACCTTCAGGTCCTCCTGTTCATTTTTTATTCTCCGTTTTCGAGATTTTTATATCAGAATAAAACTTTATAAAATGAAAGAGGCCAGAAATTCTGCCTGATACTTGAGTTCGTATATCTGTGTATACCTAAGCCTTCTCAATGATAGTTTACAAACAGTTCTTAAATAAGTCAAGAATTAAAATCAACATATATAATTTCCAATAGCTGTTCCTTGTAATTGTCAAAACTTCTGGGTTTTTACCTGCTGATGCTGCCAATTCACACATCTAGAAGAGATTAATTGGCAGATTAATTTTTACTTCTTTTAAAAGCACTTTTAATTCCTAGGGAAAAAAATTCTCTTACGTAAGTTGAATATCTTTATTATTTTTTCTAAGTTAATGATAATCATAGCACTATAAAACAAAACCATAATCTGGAACAATGTTCTACACATGGGAAGAGGAGTTTATATGTGTGTGTGATTGAAGCAATGGGAGACAAATCAACAAACTAAACTGTTTATTGAAGACTAAAGTAAATGCAAAAAAAAAAAAATTTAATAATGTGCAAAAGAGGGAAAATATATCCCAAACTAAACAAGAGAAAATGTACTAATATTTATAGTTTGGGTAAAAAGAATACCTGGGCCAAGTAAATTCTCCAGATTATGAATAATTCTGGAGGGAAAAATCCTTTTTAAATGCATAACTTTGTTATAATTTTAAAGGAGAGCCTTAAAATACAGCTTGGTAGCTTGAAAGTCAGTAGTTTTGGAAAATGACCTCAGATTCTTCTCATACATGCAGAACAAAGCCTATTACTTCTATTTTTCTGTTACTTCTCCACTTTTTTCCTAGGTCCCGAACACTGCTGAGACCGCAGAGCAAATCATTATGTAGATAAACTGAGACAGGCAATACCGATTAGCATCATCTCAGCACTTTAGCTGTATTTTAGTAATATAATAACTTTTTCTAGTTTTATTTTTCCACCTGTGCTTTTCTATCATGAAGGGAGAGAATAGACCTTCCCCCCAAAAAAGGAAGAGAGAAAGATCCCCTGCTAAGTACAATCCCTAACCTACATCACTCTGTCCCCAAAGAGAGAGCAACCCCTGCCTATGACTGGAAATCTACACAAGAGAGGCAGCTGAGTCCCTTAAATACAGTGGCAGCCATGAGATCTTTGTAGTTCAATGTGCTTCAATGAACCTTTCCCCCCGTGAGATACATTCATAATTAAGATTATTGTGTATGCTTATTGTTTAGTCCCACTTAATTATGTATTTTTCTGGAACTTTTATATAACTGAACTGAAAACAGTTGGAAATAAGGAATTCATACTGGAAAATAATGCATAGTGGAAACAAATGTTCGGGATAATGCCTGGATGTTATTACACATGTCCTCAAGAACATAGGAATGATCAAAAGTTATGTACATGAAGTGTTCTTAACTCCCAGATTTCTCAGTCAATGTAATAATTCATCGTGACTAGGGGCACTGGCTTGGCTTGCATTTGCAGTTACTGAATGTTGGTGGTATGGAGTGGTTCATGTTTTGAGTTAAAGTGGAAGTTCCTTGTTTAGAATTATTAATCTAAATCACTTTTGTACGTCTCTTATTTTTTTCCCTGCCAGTTATTTATAAAGGACATTACAAATTTACAGTGGATTAATGATAAAACAATACACAGGCTTAATCAAATTATGTCGATACTGCATCTTTACTGGAGGCAAAGGGGAGCTTTGGGATTTTGACGTCAGATGAAAAGAAGTTGGAACTGTCAACATGAATCTGTAATACCTGCTTGAAATTTGTATTTTGAAGCAGAGCATGTACTGTAAACGGAAAAGTGTTCAAGCTAGTTAAGGAAATTAAGAAAAAGAAAATTAGATGCAAAGAGGGATGTCAGAGCAGGAGGTGTGAAAAGAACACCAAGTAATGTGACATGTTAAGATAAATTTATCAAGTGGACCACATGAGGGGCCTGGAGAAAGCTGCTCACCCACTTGCACTCATACTCACACGTGCATACACAGCATCCTCTGAACCATTGAACGAGCCCTGTCCTCTTTCCTGCTCCCTGGAGACAGGATGGGACACAGTGCTGCTCTGAACCCTGGGCGATGGTCCAGTCCAGCAGGTAATGGTCCCAGCTCAGACTCTCTGTGTCCATGATGTGGCAGACAGCCCTGTGGCAAAGTTCTGATCTCTGCTGGGAGGGAGGTGCTACATCCAGACCTGTCAATAAGATCAATTCTTGATGAAATCCCAACTCACAACTTTGGGTTTTATTCTTCTTCTACTGGTTGTCAATTTTGGCTAGGGTCAAGGCTCATTGAGCTCCATTAGTGTTTGCAAACTTGAAGCAAGCAAATTATTTCCAAAGACATGTCTTTATAATCTCTATAAATGGCATGTAGAAATTAAGTCTTTTACTGTTCTAAATGGGACCTTAAGACAACAAGGAGAGATGGTGAAATACAGCAAACTAGAAATCAATACTCAGGTCAGGGAGTCCAGACATATGATGGAAAATGGAAAAGCTTATAAGGCAGCAGGGCACTCTCTTTGGGAATGATATCTACATTTGTCATAAATTTAGTGTGTTACACATTGATATTTTTTTAAGTCAATTTATGCTGTTCTCAAACTGAAGCACTGAGTAAAAGAAGTGTGAAAACTCGCGTTATATCTGCTGTCACCTGAAAGCAGGAAGAGTTTTTGAAGAGAATGAGGGATATATCTCACTGAGGCTGGAGGCAAATAAAACACAGGACACATGGCAATCAAGAACTAAAAAAAAAAAAAGGTACTTGTAATTAACTTGTTACTTAAACAATCTAAGGAGTTTGGAAAAAAAGTTACCTTTGTGATAACTGAATTTCAAATCTTAGGTTCAAATTCACACCATGATTCACACATATTTAGACACTGCATATTATTTAGGTGGTGATTTAGGCTTCTTGTTTGTAAATAGAATTTAGGGAAGAATTTTAGTTTGGAAGAAATCCAAAGGTAACAGTCTTGTTCTATATTGCACCTATCTACTCTCATTTTAAACTTATGTTGATCTTTCTGAACTGAGCACATACTGGACTCATTTTAGGATAATAGCAATATGGAACTCTAGTCTCTGACAACTAATACAGGAAAAGGAAATAATGATGGAAGAAACACAGAAGAACCTCCAATTAATTTTAAATTGCTTGCATGTGTGTGTTTTCCCCACTGGAAGTAAGAAGTATCTAAGGTATTCATGATTAAAATGAGATTAGGTGCTGGTATAGATTGCTGACATAGATCCTGAAATTATTTCTAATTGACCATTACAAAATCACTTCCGGAAGGTTTCCAGTTACTTTAATTCCAGGCCTCTTACAATAAATTGTTCACAGCAAGTAGAAATTTATTGTATATTTTAAGTGCTGATGTGAATAGGACTTGAAAAGTCAAATCTGTGTTTTCCATGTATGAAACAGATGTTTCTGTCTGTGACAACACAACCATAAGAACCTTTGCTGTATCTTAAAACAGTATGCAGGTCTTGAAGAGAAATTATATTTCAAAAAACTGTGAAATTTCAGCATTTTTTTCTAAAGAAAACTAATTACCACATAGGTTTTAAATTGTTCAAAAATACCTAATTTGGAAGCTTGAAAGAGAATATTTAGTCCCTTCAAGGTAAGTATTATCGTAAGTATCATTAAATATTAAAATTCACTGGCATTGCATCAATATTTAAGAAAACAAAAATTATATTTTAAATTAACAATATAAATGTATTTAAACCTGATAAACTACTTCAATAAATACAAAAATTACATAAACACTGAAGTCTGTGTATTGAAGGAAATTAATATTTAATAATTTTATTCACTTTAACATTTGAGCATATTTTCCATTCTTTCTAAATTCTGAACACAGTTCTGATAAGTGGTGCTGGTATTAAAACTTAATACGTGTTGTTAAAGATTTAGACCAAAACAATTCTAGCAGATTATTCAAATGTATTGATTCCTGTACCATGACTGAAATGACATTGCAAAATTCACCCTGTTTTTTTTTTTTAATTGGTTCTTGAGATACAGTTTGGAATTTCTGTTGTTGTTTTATACTCCGTATTTAATATTGTGTCAAGAATACTTTTTCGTATATTTGTGTGATATTCATCTGCAGATTGGGAGCAATTCAATAAAACTGGCCCTTAAAATAGCTCACTGTCACTAAAAACCTCTTCCACCCAAAATGTGTTTAGGTTTGTCATAGCAGCATTTTAGCCACTAGTTCTTACATTTTTCAGCATAATATCAATTGACAGTGTTTGTTAGCTGTGTCCTTGCTTTTCAGCCTTGATAATATCATATCGTGCCAGTGGATTTTTTTCTTTCTTTTTATTTTCTTTGCAGAAATAGAGATTCTCTGAAATGCAAACTCTGCTTATTTCTATTATCTCAGCACTACAGCTCATGATAGAGCTTTAGCTCTTTTTTTCACTGGGTGTATTAACTTCAGGCATTTTCCAGATCTAAATTTGTTAAATCAAACCCTTTAGACAACTGTTAAGGCATCTATTTCAGCTGTATCACTAGTATGCTTTTATTGATAAGTGAAAAAATACTGATAGAAATACAACCACCAATGTAACACTGCACTTGCTATATTCTTAATTGTAAACTTCTTTGAAGAATGTGGTGTCAGCCATCAAACTGCCATCGCTTCCATCTGTGTAACAAAGCTTTTTTTGTGAGTGTGGTTAATTTCAAGTTCTCCTGC
>NW_010408722.1:25599-27596 GCF_000710305.1 Buceros rhinoceros silvestris | reverse complement strand
CCTGCTGAAGATTCATATTTGCCTTCACAAGCATGACAGATAAAATGGAAAGTAACTTTTATTTTCAAACATAACTTGCTCTTTTCTTCCTGGCCTCATTGTTAACATGATTTCCAGCACTGATTATTAAAAGGATCCTTTTGTATACAGATAATCAAGCATAACATTGATATTATCTCAATTTGTATAACTTTTGTGTGTGTACATAAATGCAATTTCTTACTGAGATAGAGACCATCTTTGAAAATATTTTAAATACCAAATATTTATCTTTTTAACTTTTTATCAAAGACAAAAAAGGTGTTTTGGTTTTGTTTGTTCTTCTTCAACACTTGCTTTCATTTCACACCAACTAGATGTCAAGGCACCTGAACACAGTACTGTGCCTTAACTGCATTGACCAGACTCACCTGGGACCCTCACTCACTCCATCTGCCCATTTCGTTAGTGGCTCCATTTAAGTTCAGACCTGCCCTCAGCAATGCTGCAGATAGAGTTATTTTCTGCTGGTCTTGATCTTTGGCTTTATCTGAGTAGTTTCTTTGCCTGATAAACAGTGTAGAAAGTGCTGTAATTTTTTTTTTTTTTGGGTAGTTTGTAGTGGTATTTTTGTATGTTGTGAAAGAAGATAATTGATATCAAAGGTTATTGGAGGAAAGAAACAATTGGATGGTTTTGATTAGTAACTTGTAAATTTTTTCTTCTCCTCTGGTTCTAGTGTATTGCTCCGAAGCCTTTGAAATTGCTAGATAGAAACACCTTTCCCTGGTGATTGTCTCTGAAAACCTTCCTAACTTAAAACAAACTAACAAGACATCATAGCAACTCTGCTTTTCTCATCCTCCAAAAGCCGCTAGATTTGGTTAACAATATAGTAATTAATAGCTAATCTCTCTTCTAAAATTCTGCAGGAGTTTATAGATAGATTTGTCAGCTGTAGCAAAGTGTTGTAGTTGGAAGAAATAAACCTTGTACAGCTCCATATTATATGGCTTTTAAAAAGCAGGATACTTGGAAGCCAGAGGCAGTTAATGTGCTTGGTGAGTGCTGAATCTGAATAGTCTAAACTGTAAAGGATTCACTTCAAAAAATGAAGTGCGCTGGAATCCTTAGTGTGATGTATGGGTGCATAAGACAGCCTGTGAATGATGACAGAAACCAGGCTTTCTATTGAGAAAGCACCAACAAGTTTTTCTGGGCAATGCAGTACAAGGAAAAATTAAAAGCTGTGCTCTGCCTACTTCTGTCTTCAAAGCCTCTTTCTTTCTAAGGAGCCCCACGGGGTCAGCAGGGAGTGGATTTTCCTGTCCAGTCACTTTGCCTTCTGGCTGACGGATCATAATGTTGCGATTACATGTGACTAATGGGCCCATTTAGTGGACATTTATCCTCCTACTATGTGTAGATTGTATTTAAATGCTGATAGTTAATGGTATGCTTTAAACTAAAGTACTTCAATATAACACTGCATGCACAGTATTCCAAGCAATAGCCCATGTGGTTTCTGTTCCTAAATGCACACACATTGTGGATATATTGTATGAGTTTGTATGGTATATATCCAGTTACCAGTTTTCACCCCCAAATAGTTATTGTTCATAAGGCTGACTAAATGCCAGTAGAGAGTGACACATTTATTCCACTTGAGCATTTTTAACAGGTAAGCCTTACTGCATATCTGTTTCAGTGCTAAGGGTATTTGATGCAGGAGAACACGTATATGGAAAAACATGTGGAAGAATTGAGGTAAGGAAAAGTGTCACTGGCTAGTTCAGTTCGTTAGTCTAACACAGGCAACCTGGTTGGTCCCTGTGGCCAGTGCTGGTTCTTCACCACTAGGAGGGATCTTTCCTGTTGCGTGCTCCAAGTGATTGCGAATGACTGCAACATCCTTACTGCCATCGATGTCAAGTCCTCTGTGGCGCTACAAGGAACCCATGTCTCCTGTAATTCCCAATCTGGCTGGTATTAACAAGAATCATCTTTGCATTTGGTGT
>NW_010408722.1:0-25368 GCF_000710305.1 Buceros rhinoceros silvestris | reverse complement strand
GCTGATCCTGCTCGCGTCCTGCCAAGCTGCGTCATTAAGTCATTCATTGGCAACATCTCTTTCCTCCTAGAAATCTACCTCAGCTATCTAAGGCACTATGCTACAATTGAATGTGTATCTCCAAGGATGATGGAGGCCATCATACTACAGTTTGAAGCTAAGCTTCAGGTATGAAGGAAGATTGTGATTGCTTATTATAACCTGCCCCTCAACTGCTAAAGGAAAGTAGATGGCAAGATGGGGTTGTTAGAAGTGGGATTGGACACATGCACACTTGTATGGCCCAAAGCTTTTTCTTCATCTAAATTCTGTATTGTTAAACCTCATGGGTGGTGCCACTAAAAGCTTGATAGGGATTAGGCTATTTCACAGTTTTGAAGACTGAGAAGAACAATCCAGTCTCTTTCTGGGCTGACCAGAGGCCCAGAATAACAAGGGCTGTGAGTCATCAGCATTTGAACTGTGAAATTAATGTTGTGAACACCTGTCCTCACTTCAATGCATGTACTGCAGCACATGTTGTACTACTTTTTGTTAGGTATCTATGCTGCAAACAGGCCTGTATTTTTGAGATACCCTCTTTGCAAGGTACCCAGGCATATAAGATGGCCTTGGGGTAGGAAGTGAAACATTTTGTAAATATGTAAAAACATTGTGTAAAAGACAAATAGCACTGTGCAATCTGTAGTGGGTCCCTTAATGGTGTTGCGTTGCCATCTTTTGTTGAATCCATTGAAGATGACAATTGTGATTGTCTTCCCTGTAGAATTTAATGACCAGTATCTCAACAGTTTAAGCCCATAGATTTATCTTTTATATCCTATGTGACTCTGCTTTAGACTTCACACAGCATTCCAATCTGAGTCACACAGCTGGGGT
This sequence comes from Buceros rhinoceros silvestris, assembly GCF_000710305.1. Lineage (NCBI taxonomy): Eukaryota > Metazoa > Chordata > Aves > Bucerotiformes > Bucerotidae > Buceros > Buceros rhinoceros. Next base: position 24,489 of record NW_010408722.1, on the reverse strand, counting down.
ATGTTGCAGCTAGATTTTGGATCCCTAAGGCAGACAACTGATCCTTGGGAATGAATGATATTAAGGAAAAGTTACTAGTTACTCTAGATAAGGCAGAGGCCAGAGCCTGTTATGACTCTGGAGTATACCTTTTATTTCTCTCTGGAAATATGAAGCATGTGTCTGAAGGTCTACTTGTGACAGAGAGAGCCCCCTTAAGCAAGCAGAAATGAAAATTGTTTTCCTTAGCTGGTGAGGTAATATGTTGTAGTTTAGAGCTATTTATTTAGTTCTCTTCTTAGGCAACAGTCATACCCCATACGACAATGTTGGGCAATTTTGTCTGATTCAGGGAAAGAAGGGTTTAGCTACAGCCTGCTTTAGGCTTGACTGGATAGAGAACTTTGAAAAGCCTTTTTAGCTGTGACTGAGGGGGTCACAAGTGTTTCTTTTTAGAGAAAAAATTGAAGGCAGGGTGATGTGAATAAAAATATGAGGGGAAGAAATATTGTGCCATTCTGCTCACAAGGTCTCATTTACGACTGGGTAATATGAAGCACGAAATAGGCCATGACCCTTTGATTTCCTTTGTTATTACAATCAATCAACTGATTAAGTCTTTAATTCTTTTTTTAAGAAAAACAAACTCCACCTAGACTCGGGGTAACAATTCAATATAAAACCAGTTTGTATGCCAGTGTTCAGCATGACCACACTTTTCTTTAACCAGAGGAGCAAATGGTGCACTGGTATCAACGTAGGCTGTTGCAGTTTTGAAACCTAGCTTCACAGAATCCCGTAATAACTTTGGGTACACTAGTTATGTCAAATATGTCTGTAAGCAATATATATAGTGAACCTCCATTCACAATCACGCAGTCATCAACTATCTTACCATAGACCACCATAAAACATAGATTGCCTGTTTCCATTTGCAAACGTTGTGTTCCATCATACCTAACCTGATACGGGGAGACCAGAAAGGAAACTGTTAAATCCTGTAGGCACGTTGCAGGCATTATACCAAATGTCAAGAATTTCATTCTATTATACAAATCTGCAGTATTGCTTTGGAAAAGCTCTAACAGTTTGGTTCTAGTAACATAAGTGTCTTGGTATGTTGTCAAAATCAAATTAAAATCTTGAAGCTAGTGACCTGGATGATAGGCTTACAGTCTGGAGAAAACTATCCACTGATTTCCAGGCACTTAAAGAATGCAGCTGCACAGTTAGTTTTGACATGCCATTTGTCTCGTGCCTTAAGACAAATGCACTACTGAAAATGTAGATGGAGCCTCATTTTCAGGCATTGCACATGCACAGTCACTCAACAGCATTTTCAGTTGCAAAATATGCAAGTAGAGCAGGTATTACAATCGGTTGTGGGCTAATCAAACTAAACATGGCAGGTGTTAAGTTTAGAAGGCAGTTTTGAGCAAAGTATTTAGATCTTGCAAGCTTACCAAGCTTGAGAATACACACAGCTAAAAATACAAGTTCTTTTGTCTTGCTTCCTTTGCTTTATTACCATGTATTTTGCATTGTTGCGTTCAGATTCCCCAGAGTCTGCCGCATCACTAAACCCAAAGCATGTGTTCTACTATCACTTCTTCAGAAGGAACTACTGATGCTTTGAGCAATGAAAGTTTTAAAAAACGAACAAACAAGCCCAGAAAAAAAAATCCCAAAACCAAACAAAAAACAATAAAACCAAAAAACCACTATGATTTCATATAAGACAAGCTGGATTTGTGCATCATAGCTCTTCAGGCTGCATTGTAAAATGGCCTTTTTAGGGCCTGTGTTCTTGCAATACATTTGATGGTCTTGGTCTTTGACTGTTGTTTCTTCTATGTTGGAAAGTCAAGTCACTTTCTTGGTGGGAAAGCTAATTTGCCTTTTGAGGTGTCTTGTCCTCCCCTGGCTAAAGCTCTTCTGTAGGAATATATAATGTTTATAAAAAAAATAAGGCTGCCTTGGTTTTGCCCTTGTTTCTTGTACATTCTAACTAGGGCTGTCTCTAAGATCTGGATAGGAGTGACCATCCTGACAATGTTACTAGTCTACTAAATACCGATTTCCAGGCTCTCAGCTCAACTTGCCTGACTTCTCACAATCTCTGAGGAGCATAACCTCTTGACATGTTGTGGGAGGAACTTGGATACTGTCAGTGCTGAAAATGTCGCTGCCTACCCTGAGTTATTTAATCACCAAGAAACTGTAACTTTGCTAGCAGCTTTTGTAAGTTGCTGACTTCTGAAGCTCTACACTGACTCAACAACTGTTGTCAAAGGGTAGGAGCTGTGACACACAGATTCAAGGAAGTGATGGTGGAAAATATAATGATATTACCCTTGCAGTAATACTGGTTAGTACAGGCAGCTAGCACAGCCCATCCTGAGGAGGGAGGAATGGTCAGCAATAATCTATGTTGTCCCTTGCTAAAGTATACATTTATGCCTTGTATGAAATAAAGCTTTGCTATTGTATTGAGCAGTCATAATGGCACTATACTTCTTTCCATGCTACACTTGCATAACAGCAAGTAACAAAGGAAAACAGTAGATACCGATCCTTAGTATTAAAAATCACTGCCATAGTGTCTTCTGTTGCTACACAAAGTGTTTCATTTGAAACTCTATTTAGAAATTATTTTCACTATTGAACAGCAACACTTTGTCTCCTTGACTGACCAGTTCTGATGAATGAAAAACTTCAAGCAGGAACCTTAACCTTTTCCTGCAGCTAGTTATTTGGAAATATGACAGTAAGCAAGTGGCTGAATTTGGCAAGTTCACAATGAATGCATCTTGCTTTTGACGCACTGTCCCAGACTTTGCTGTCCCTGATTTTCATGAGCCTATTGTGTTTGCTTGTGAGAGAGACACTTGCGTATCATAGAGCATCATAGTGAATGCTGCATGCAGCAACACTGAACAACTAAAACCAGCTTGTCTGTCTGCGCAAAACTCTTCAACCAGTTTTGTTTAAATGAGGAAAATTGACAGAGTGCTGGTGAAGTACACAAAGAACAAAATTATCTTTAATCTTTGTATCAGTTTTCTTTAATACAGTAGGCTGAGTTTTGCTGTATAATAGGATGTCTCCTGTAACTCCAAACCCTGTTACCTGCCATGTCTGTACTGGGTTGTATGACCTGGCACGGGTGTTACTGAGGACTGTAATGACCATGATACACCACTGTTGGCATGTGCTAGTATGACCCTGGACAGTAATTTAGCTTGCCTATTATGTGAAAGTAATTTCCATCTGCTTTATGATTCAAAATACTGTTTAGAGATAACACAGCTTCCTGTTTTCATCCAATACATAACATTTCCTAATCTCTGCTTAGGGAAAAAATAGGAGGGTTCAAAGTGATGGGGACTTTCTTAGGCATAAGAAATTCTTGGTAATGTGTGGAGGACTTGATCTGAATCCAGGAGTTTTCCTTGATAGACATTCCCAAAATCACTAGAATGAGAATGGAATTGTAGATTTTTTTTTTCCCCCCTTATAGCATAATTAAATTATCTGGAATAAAGCAAGATTTTCTTGTTGAAGAAGGTAACAATTTTTGGACTTGCATTAACTTTCACTGGAAATTTCTGTCACATATATAGAAAGCAGGAAGGAGCTGGAGAAAAAACTCGATGTTTTTCCATTAACAACAGAGCTGAAACAACTTTCTACATAATCTCACTAATAGTGAGTCCTCTGGAGAGTGCAGTCATAATTTTAATTACTGAAACTAGGTTACCTGATCCTTAAGATAAATTCTACTGGTTCTCTAACACTGAAAATTCAGACATTTTTCAAGAATTGGGTGAAGTTGAATGACATCCATCATTAATTAAATAGCTTCCACCACCTTCTTTTTAGTTCTAAGCCCAAATTCTCTGATTCTTTTTATAACTTTATAGTTAACCTAACATGATATGCTTTTGACTGTGAACAGTTTCTAATTGGGAGAATTATTATCACAGTTCATATTCAGAAGACTCAATGCTCTATGTTTTTGTTTCCTGCTGGTTTCAATTTTCTTTATACTCCATTCTCAGCTGGCTAGTTTACTGTCTGATATTATTATTTCAGATATGTTCTCTGCCTCTTTGAAATTATTTTAAAACCTTAAAACCTAAGCTCAAATTCAGTTTAGCTTAATATGATAGTCTGAAAACTGTCTGTTCATGAACAGATCTGACCCCGCTGTCTTGGGGATGGTGACAGCTGTCAGAGGCATGAAGGAAAGCCAGGGGCTTGCTGCTGCTTCATCTATCTGTGTTTAATTTAACAAAAGTCTGGCAGAAACTAAATCCAAATCATTGTTGCAACATGGTGCCTGCTCAAAACAGAAGGATTCTGCCATTTGTGTGGCAATCCTGGGGGACTGAGAATTGCTAACAGAGCATGCTGGGAGTAAAAGGCTTGTTTTTACACCTGTCTGAAGGAGGTCAGGTGGATGGCAGTGTCTAGTTATTTCTCCTTTCATTGTGTTTAGTCTAGAAAGGTCTTTAAAAGCGCTAGGGAACTAGAGCTGAGGAAAGATATTACATTCAGTCTTTTACTGGTACTTTCAGTATTTATTCTACCTTGGGTTATTTAGGCTTTCTTGTTAAACACTTTGCTTTGTGTTTGAGTGAAGAGTGTACCTCTTTAAAAAAAAAAAAAATGCACAGTGTTCTTCTTATTTTGAAAATTGCTTCCATTTTCACTAGTGTCTTTTGCTGCACCTGTAGAAGCAGAAGGGCTAAACAATCCACCTGAATAACGGTCTCCCTTATTTTAAACAGGGAGATATTTAGCTGAGAAAATATCAGAAGTTCTATCAAATTACGAAAAAGCAAAACTCTTTACTTGTCTGACATTGCCAGTTTGTTGTACAACCATGCTTAGGAGCATTTTGGAAGAGTCTTTTGCATGCTTTTGGCTTATCTGCTAAGTAAAGCTATCTTGCTGTTTATATTTAAAGATTAGTTGTATTTGTTGCCTGATGCAATGTACTATAAGGCATGAGATATCTCATAAGGCATGAGATAGTGCTGCTTGGGTAACAAAAGATGTCTGGTTGCAGCAGCATGGAAACTTGTCTACTGAATTAGTCTTTGCTTTGGTCAGTGTTTTCTAATGACAAAATCTTATGAATAATAACACACAAGCATCTAATTTCTTTCAAGAAGAAACCACTCTGTGTAGAGCAGCATTTGCGTAATAACACACCAGAAAGCATTTGTCTTATAAATAAAATCCCAAAGAGCACATACACATTCATGAACTAATATGTAAAACACAGTCTAGCAATGCTTCAGAATGCAAGCAAGTCTGGAAAAATTGTTAGCTCTTTTTTTCACAGTAGGATCAGCTATGCAGACAAAGGCTGATTTGTTTTGGCCTTCTGCTGTTAGGTAACCAGGCTTATTGATGAAGAACCCTATAAGTGAAGGAATCTTAGCAGAAGTGTCTATTAATCCTTCAGGATAATTTTCCTTTCAGTTGGGTCTTGTGGAATATACAGGAAATGACAAAGATGGACTAAAATATTTTCCTGACATAGAACTGTAATTGTAGAATTAAAACATATAGTCAGTACACTAACACACCTATAAATTGTGCAAAAATTCTGAAAATTGTGTAAGAAGTGAAACTTAGTGTTTTGCAAACTAATAAACACTTAGAATGAAACAACAGAATGCATTGTTTAGTGGTTCATGTTTAATAGAACTGTCGAAGAACTTAGGCTCACTGTTTAATTTTTTTGCCTAAGTATAATAAGCCTTAACCTAATTCCAGGCATTTAATCCGATCTTTGTGTCTACTTTAGTTAACATGCTAAAAAAAGAAATAAAGATTACATCATTTTGATAGTTTCGATAGACACTTTACGATGAGCTTTTTAGTGAAAATCCTTCATTTAAGAGTATTTTTCTTCCAATGTGTTCCTTTGTTTCCGTAAAAGTTGCCGCATCAAGAAAATTTTTCTTTACAAAGATTTGGCAAACTCAGTAAGCTACTGCCTTCAAAAGACTTTTTAAAAATATGCTGTGAAGTTAAAGGAACATACAGAAACTTTCTGATTTTTGCTAATGGATCTTCTGTAAATATATCTTGCAATGCAATTTTTCACCAGGTGGGTCCGTATAGCTAAAGTTTGGGGCAAAATAAAGGGTATCTACTTCTTGCCCTTGATCAATACAACTGTAACAGTATCTTGCTTTCGTTTTATGCTATAAAAACTAAACTCATGGAGAAAAATATTACCTAGCTATAAATTAGAACACTTAGGCATTGTTTCCTCTTTATTTGAGGAAAAAAATATTTCTATTAGAGAAACTTTCACAATATGCTATTTAAATGCTGTGACAAAAAACCCGGAGGCTTCTTATTTTCTTTTCTTTTTTTAAGCTTTAATTGCTACAGATTTCTTATATTAAAAATCCAGAAAGAATGGTAAAGCTAGAGATGTCTTTACATGATTAAAATTTTGTGTAATATTGGTAGGAGGACAAATTTCTCTGAACTAGTCTTGATGTTGGAATCCTCCTATCCTTATCTCCTGACCATGGAAGAGACTGCCAGCAACTGTTCTGTCAAACGAGTTAAAGAAGTAACATTTTTGAAAGAGTGCACCAACTGGCTGTAAATTCTAACCTCTTAATTGATGCAGGTAGATGGGAAGATACGTATTACATGTTTAACTGTTTGGCAATAGCTGATTCCAGCCAATTGAAGGTAAACTTTAAAAGTGTTACCTTTATCTGTTTACACAGTTGTCCAGACACCGATCTTATGAATCTGAAATGATACCTAGATTTTTGGATATCATATGTACCAGACAACATTTTTTGTGACTACATTTCTATTAAGAGCACTGAATGCCATTTTGATGGGTCACTACACTGACAAATCTGTATTTTCTTCAGTAACTTCATTTATTTTCTATCATTTGAACAGTCTTTCCTCTTGGGGAAATGTGCCTTTAGAATAGAGTTAGACTAAAAAAATGATATATTGTCAGAGACTGAAAAAAATTTAATGTCTCAACATTGCTAGAAGCTGGAAAGAACTGAGTCAGAACATCAACAAACCACAAATGTCTCATTTTACCAGAAAAGTCTCTGTTTTAAGCTAAAAGCTTCAAAACTGTGAGACAGGTATCCTATTTTCTTACACCTCCTCCGGAATGGAGTCAGATCTGTACATGAACTCGGACCCTGGATAGTACCAAGCATGCACAACACTGTTGGGTGACTGGACAGTGGCGGTCAATTCTGGAGGATGTAAAATGATTTTGTGGACACTGTGTCACTGGACATTAGGTAACAACATGCCTCAGATAACTGCACGGCTTACAGGGAACAGCAAGCTTTGCATGTGCAACGTATTGATAGTAGAGATAACAACTACCACCATGGACACAGACAGGCAGGAAGCAGTAACCACAAACTCCTCTGCCTGTGTCTGAGTCTTCAGAGGTGTGAAACCGCAGGTGGAAAAGATCTGTTTTCCTATGATGGAAGGACCCCTGAAGACCCCCAAAAGGTCAAGAAGGAGTAACTTATGGAAAGGACTACAAAAAGGGTAGCTGCACTGATCCATGTCGGGACGTTCACCCCACCCACTTTTAAGATGGACTGGCAGTTTATCCCTAATTTCTGCTAGGCAGGTTCATTGTTCTCTGTAAGTGTCCCAGATGAAGTCATCAAGCTTAGGAAAGGGCTGCAAGGACTACTAAACTTGTTTTCAATCCAAAGATTTCAACAGGTCCAAATTTAAAATTATCTCCTGCCATCCTGTTATCTGTTCATTAGTAGTACAAGACCTTCTCCTCTGCCTAGACAAACATTTCCATAAATAAAGCCAACATACAGCTTTCATTAAGTACTGAACACAAGCCATGAAATCAAATGAGCTACCTAAGCATAAAGTACTGTATTTTTAAGTGTGGAACTGCTTCATAAAACAGATGGATGTCCATGGTTTGTGAACCACAATAGCGTGAGCCCAGCCAATTATGCCTTTCTAGTTGATCAAGTTCCTGATTGTCTATTGTAACTTTAGACAATACAAATTGCTTTGAGGAACTGTTTCGAAGGACTAACTGATTAGTCAGATTAATTGATTCTAAGTGATCAGCTACTGTACTTCAAGAGAGCTTAATCTTCTTCAAACTTGAAAAATTGCTGTTGAGTATGGCCATTTATTAAAAATGAAAATATCTTTATGACTAAAAATAATTATTAAAACTTATGAAATAAAAACTTTTAGTTTGTCCTGTGATTTAAAATTCAACCTTGCTAATCCTCTTAAAACTATCAAGATGGAAGACATACGTTACTGCTTTTCAGCCACTTCATCTAGGGAAATTCCTTAAAAAAAGTTTAATAAAAGAGTGTTAGCATTGGCATACTGGAATAAAACATTCAGCGGGTGCAGTTTTTCAGAGGCGTCTTGCTATTACTGAATACTACTGTGAAGGGTGAAGACAACTGAATTTCAAAACCACGTAAAGTTAATCTCTCAGCTGAAAACCATTAAGATTTTTCTTAATGTGTAAGACAGCTGTTATATTTCCGTGTACTCAAGTGTTAGCTTTAGTGTGAAATGAAAATATTTTGAATTCATGGTATGAGTCTACAAATACTTTTATTTTTATCACATTTTAAAGACACAAATCAAGAGAAACTGTTGTTAATTCCCTATGGCTTCTCCCCGTTATACACCAGTTCTTACTCTGCACCAGTACAGCATGCCCACTGCAGTTATTTGTAAATGCTTGAAGCTCTCGACATTGCACTGTATTGCCTGCTTTATCATCTGTTTTTGAAATGAAGCAGCAGATGCACATGAGCTGGGTTAAATGTGGCTGCAGACTTAGAGAGACAAAGTATCTTTTGGAGATACAGTGATAACAGTCAGTCATATAAATATTTGTATATTTAACAAATTCACTAGTGCATGCGAGTAAGAGAACATTGTGAAGTGGTTTTGCAAATATGTCCTGATTCTCAATGCGACACATTGCAACCACAGCAGGAACAATTCGAGGTTTTGCTATTGAGTGTTTTTTTAATACTTTCATATTTTAGTTTCATATATTACACAAGTCAATAAGGAATTATAGGACACCAATAGTGATCTTGTGGACATGTTAGTTGTTTTTCTCATTACACCTTGTTGACGTTCTTCTCCTTTCTGTTGGAGAACATCTGCTGGTTCATCCACGTAGATACATTGAGTCTGCAGAAACTTGATATTATAGGTTTCATGATATTTTTTCTGACAACTTCTGTTTATAGAACACTCTGGATACTCCTTATTTTCGGTCTCCAAGTAAGTGTAGCTGTACTGTACATAGTTCTCTTGATATTTCCTTTTAACCTAATGATATACTACAGCCTGAACTTTACACTTCACTGTTTGCTTATCTACTACCATCACTTTATTGGATCAATTACACTAGTTTTTTTTCTCAATTCAGTTGTTTTCTTTTAATATGAAAGATTTTGGTTTTTTAGGATGAGTTCATGAATTGTATCTATGCATGTTCTGTAGTAACAGATTAGCAAACAGATGACAACTGGTTTTATACAGAACTAGGTGAGCTTAAAAAGCAATCCGTCAAATGTCAGCATGACGGTATGGTTCAAATTTTGAGATAGTGATCTGAGGATTAGCATCTCAGAAGCTGTTCTCTGTCTTGTCATATTTCATTTTGAACATGGTACAGTCAAGGACGGTATGACGATTTCCCCTCAGAAGCCTGAGGAACCAGAAATTCTATGAATGATTGCAGGAAGTAGTCTGCTAGCAAGACGAGAACGCTGAAAACTGAGTTTTCATCTACAGGTATTTGGCAACTGATTAATAAAATAATACACTAGCTTAGATCAGAGATCTTACACTAGCAAAATGTCATTTCCTTAACTAGAAGATACACGAAGGGATCTTCTCAGAAAATTATCCCTGAACATCTGAAAACATGAAGTCTAGGTTTCCTGTCATTTGCCTTTAAAAGAGCAGCAGTAGTAACGGGACAATCTTGTAGTGATCCTGGATTGTTCTTTGTCAAATAGCAAAAGATGAACAGGAAAAATTGCAGCTTGCATCAACCTTACAGTAAGTGTTTCAGAAATTCCACCTCCCTTTGTCAATCCAGAAACCAGGAATGGATCTACCACTTCAAGCTGGAACAGTAAAACCTGAAATCTGAAGTGTCTGTTCCAATATTTTCCTTCTCCACTATCCAGGCAAAATTAACTCTATGAATGGATGTCTTCTTGATTTCCCATATATTTCTCCTGAGTGAAGGAAACATAACTGGTTTTTTTTTTGTTTGTTTGTTTCTGCTCCGTGAAGTGGGTAAGGAATTAATCTACCTGAAGTCTGGCTGTTTGGGGCTAGTTCTTTTAGTCAGAAACGTTCCCCGGTCAGGTTCAAAACACAGCCTCTCAGACATCAAGAGGATATGGTGGGAGGTACATTTGCATAGTAAAATTGCCACTTGTATAACTAGTTGTGTCCTGCATACCACTATATATCCAGATGTCTCTGTTGGGCCATCAGTTTTTCTTCAGCTTGTCAACAGTGTAATTTCTGAGTCTTTTGGATAACAGCCTCAGTCATGGGCAATATGGAATTTCAAACTAATCACAGAAAAAAGCTGTTCATGAGCAGAAGGCAGCTGTGATTTGGTGTTATGTTCAGACTCAGCTCTGCCATCACCAACCAAAAGGCATACTAACCAGAAACATTTTCCGCATGTCTTTATTTTTCTTTGTTCTATCTTTTTCTCTTCCATTTTGGGAAGCCTCTGATTTGTGCAGAGCCAGGGGTCCATCTGTTTCACACAGTTTTTCAGTATATTAAGTTAAAGAATACAGTAAGTGCAAGTAATACTGCAAGTGCAGTACAGGGACAGTGAAAAGCACTCTTTTGTGACCACTGTTAAGTTACTTTCCTCCAAAGTTGGCCAATATGTGCAAAACATAGCTTGTAGTAGCTACAAGCATGTGTTTAAGTAAATGGAAGAGACCAAGAATGGATATGGGGAAGTCGTGAAGAAGAATTTCAGGAGCTATAAGTAGGGCTGGAGTTTCACTGTCCCTCCCAGCCTTTTCCATACCATTTCTTCTCTCTGCTAGAGGAGGATCCCAAGACTTTTTCTTCCTAGGACACAAAGGTATTGCGGGGAAGCGTACTGATTTTCAGTTCTTCCTTCATTGAACTAGCACATAAATGCAGCAATACAGCTCAGGAAACACCTACAGATCTTGTCCCTTTGTCAAGAAAGTTTAAAAACAAATATTTTGGAGGTTGTGGGAGTTCAGGCACTGCTTTTGGAACCCTGCACTGATCCAGAGCATTGCTGGTATCCTTTAGACTATTTGTACCTACACTTTCAAGGTTCAGTCAGTGGAAAACTTTTCAAAGAGAAAAAACCAGCCTCTTACACCACTCAATCCTTTGCACTTCTCCCTCATAATCCCTTACACTTCTGTCACATCATGTTACTATGCTGCAGTTTCCCACAAAAGGGACGGTGATCACCACAGTCCCTCAGCCCTGCTGTGCATTTGCAGCACAACTATTTTATATTCTGCTTGTAATGGACCTCAGACGTTTTACAGCAGAGACATCTGTGATACCCAGGTTTTACAGCAAAGCAAGGAGATAGCAGGGACATGCTACGTGTAAGTAAAGAGTTCTGCTACTTGAATCTTAAGTGCTTCAGGAAGGTGCTTGTGCATGCTTTCATTTTATAAAACTGCTGCCACAGCAGCTGATCCCAGAGAGGAGTGTATGGGGTATCCCACATCTTCAGATGCAGAAATCTGGGTGGGAAAAGATGCACATATATTTCTCACAATTTGTGTCGCTCAGCAAATACTTCAGCTGTGTCAAAATGGATTGTTCACTTTTTGCAAAAGCCTGCTGCTATTCACTGCTGCAGACTGCTGCGCTTTCCAGTCCTCCTCAGAACAATCTGAACTTTCTCTTCTAGTGTCAGCCAGGGCCGGCTGAATGCCAACATTGGAGCATGACCTTGCCCTGGATACTCTCTTCTCCATTCCTGGTTGCCAGAGCTCAGAAAAGGTCTGTTCTGGCTACCTTTGTTACTGCCACAGAGCAGGGAAGTACGTGACCTTGCCTGAAGTGGTCACTCTAGAACTATTTTCCTGCCTCAGTAACCTCTCTGGTAGGGACATTTTGAACCTTATAGATGATCATGGGCCAACAAAAGCTCAGTTCTGTTCTCTTAATCAGAAAACAAATCAAAAAGAAAAACACACATCCCTAAAAGACTGTCTTCTTCCCCACAAGCATAGATTGTCTTTAGTTTATACTTTTAAACAAGTGTTACTTTGTTGAAACTTGCCAATTGTTAAAGCAGTGTCGCTCATTTCATGCAACTTTCACTGCAGGTAAACACTGGTCAGAGCGCTCTTGCAGTCTGCCAAATGTGGCTTTTGTTGTACAGTGACTCTGAAGATGGCATGTGTTATGGATATCCTATGAAGAACTGACAAGGGAAATAGGCATAAAAAGGTCTTTGTACCAAAGCTTGGATTGTGTGTGGAGATATGGATTGTACGTGCTCTGCTCTGTAGTTTAAAACTGGTTTTCCTATACATACCACGCTGGCAAGCAGCCAAAGGAGCAGTCTCACCTATCTGTGACTCAAGTTAGAATCACAATGTAAGTCAACCCATAGACAATGGGGATGAATAAGAGTCTGGCATTTAAGAGTAAAGTTAGTGGCCCTCAGTGGTCCCTATATAGATCAATCAGTGACTGTACAAATAGAACGAGTCCAGCCTATTTCTTGTCTGTGTAAATCAAAAAACAAACAACAAAAAAACCACTACCCAGGTGTTAGTGATACCTACACAAATATTAACCCCTCCAAGTATATATTTGATTTTCTTGTTGCACTTGTATAACTCTGCTACTCCTACAAAGTCTCACAGACTTCATTGTCTGTCAATGGCAGTTGAAATTTAAGCAACAGAAGGTGGATTTTTGCCTGTGTTTGACTTTATTAATCCCATTTTTTAAATGCAGTAAAACTAGTCAAGCTTGATTTTGTTAACAACTATGTGCTTTCAAAATTGATATAGATGAGATGTTAGAGGAAAATCTAGTCATCACATGGTAAGTTCTCCATTTAAGAGATACACATAAATGAGACAATGGCTGTTGAGAATTACAGTGAAGGTGTTTACATCTAACTCCTCTTACCTTTAAGATCATCAAGTCCAACCTTTCACCCTTCACTGCCAGAGTCCCTAAACCAAGTCCTTCAACTACACATCTTTAAAACACTTCCCAACACCTGAGCAGACTGTTCCAGTGCTTCACAACACTTTCGGTGAAGAATTTTTTCCTAATATCCAATCTAAATCTTTCCTGGCACAACTTGAGGCCTTTTCCTCTAGTTCTGTCATTTGTCACACGGGAGAAGAGTTCAACCCCCACATCACTACAGTCTCTTTCAGGTAGTTGTAGAGAGCAATAAGGTCTCCCCTGAGCCTTCTCTCCAGGCTAAACAACCCTAGTTCCCTCAGCCTCTCCTTCTTCGTGTATTTCTCAGTTCATACTTAAAAATTAGTTTGTACCTCCTGATTAGAAGTTCATCACACAGCAAGACCAGAAGAGGTGGTGCTCTTTGGAAGAAGAACAATTACCTTTCTGCAGTTGCTTTCTCCAGGAATCGATTGACTCTTGACCCATTTCAGAATTGAGATAGTTCTTTATTTGGGACCTCTTGATCTTTGGATGGAGCTACTACTCTACCATCACAGGTGTTACAGATGATACCTATCCTGCATTAATAAAAAACACAAGGAGCCTTTTGTGTAAACCACAAGATATCTATATTGGTGGAAGCTTTTAAAAACAAAACGAACAAAAAGAAAAAAATTGTTATTTACGTGAAATAGACAGAAATGTAGTGAATTCCTAAGAACATGTAACACATGTCTTGGTAGCTTCTCATGCTGTTTTACAATAATTATTTCTCGTGCTATGGTAGTCATTCAAAAGAGATTTATACTTGTGCATAACAGTAATAAGAAACTGTTTTCTAAGTTACAACTGACTTGTTGAGTATTTTTATATATGCACAGATCAATGGAACAAAAGCCTTGGAGGCCCCACTTAAAATCTCTAGCTGCAAAGGCAGGTTTGTGGGGGCGCAGATCCAGTTTCAAACACAGAGCTGTGAGGCATCTTCTTTTGTTGTTGCATTCATTTTGAAGAGACCAGTTACCGATGTTCTCACTTTCTCAACTCTGCAGTAGAAGTTTGAAGATCACCTTAAGATGGGAAATGACAATTTTAATTGCCTAGACTGGTCAGAAATTGCTCTATTTTTTTCACTATTCAAACAATTTGTTATACATATTTCGTAAGTCTTTAGGTTTTTTTTTCCCCCACACTCTAAAGTCTTTTTGAGCTTTGTTTTTTCTAAAAATGAATCAAAAGCTAATGTGAACATAATTGCTTTGTAATCTAGATCTAAACTTTGTAATCTAGATCTTTTCTTTTGAATTCCACTTGCAACATCTAAAACCAGCAGCAACCTCTGTGCATTTTGTAGCATGGTTTTTTATTCTTGTTTGTTTATATCAAATCTTTGATTTCATTCTTTGTCTTTTTGGAATTAATGTTCCAGTAAAATGAGTATTTCTACATTTCAGCTTCAAGTATATGAAACTTTATTCCCAATGTTATTCTACATTAAACAGTTTCCAAGGATAATTATTCACTAATAACCAAATCCTAACTATAAACCCCACATACTTACTCTTACACTACAATGTTAAAGAATATTAACCAAAACATAGGCAATAAATTTATCATAATACCTTTCGCTTTAACATTAACATGAAGTTGCTTACATATTAAACTAAATATATGCATTTTATGTATATATATCAACTCATTTAAATTCAGCTCTTGATTATGCATTTCTGAAACTGTGAAAATGACTAGAATAGGCAAAGCTGCCATTATAGTAGGGTATACTAAAAATTTGTAACTTGGATGTCCACACTCTGAAGAGGATGTTGTGATTCAAAAGGAGGACATTATTCCTCACTATAGCCTCCCTCTCTGACAGATTGATGCCAGCTCTCTTCATCCATCATGTATCTCTCATCTCTACCCCATCCTAGAGAGGCAGAACTGCAGAAAGTGGGTATCTGGTACCCTGTGGCTGCCCATTTATACTGTTTGCAGGCAAGTGCCCTTTAGGCCTCTCTTCCCTCACTGATTTCCAGAGTATTTTCAGAAGTCTGCACATGGCCCAAAGCCATTCAGCTGTCATTTGATCCCGAATGAGTATTATCTAAAATTTTTATGTGGGATAGCTTTAGTTTCTTAGATGATTCCTTTTACATGACTTCTTTTAAAATACAGCTTTCTTTCCTCAAATAGAATATTTTCTGAAATATTTTCTTAATAATTAGGCCAAATTCTTCCTTAATTTCACCTTATTGTTTCTCCATGCTTTTTGATGTACCATGCTAAATAAAATCCCTCTGATCTGGCTGTTTAGAAGCACTAAATATTTGTCTAATAGAATCAGTATACGTCTTCCTTTCTTTTTCTACAGTAATTTATATACCCCTTAAACATGCCTCATAAGTCAGACCTTCTGGGATCTAATAATTTTGTGGTTCTGAGTTCTCTTCACTACATGTATTTCCTTCTTGTAACAAAATATTTAGAATAGAAAGATGTGTTCCCTCTATCAGTGACTTAAGAGTCAGAGAGCAGACAGCTACCTCTGCAGTATAGAGTGATTCATTTTATTTTTGCACACCAAAATTCTAATTGCTTTTCATTGTGGCATTAGAGTAATGCCCTAGGACAATAGATTAAATGTGATAAAAAACATAGTCTAATGTCTCTCAGCACTTATCATAATTCGTAAGAAATGACTATTACTGTACTGCAGTAGCGGTAGTTTCATTGCAGTACCAGCAAGAACTTTAATAAGGTAGAGAACATTTTAACAATTTCTCTTATGAAATTCCTTCCCTCCTCCCTCCTGTGCCAAAACAAAATCTGTTTCCCCATCAGCATTACTCATGACTTTAAACATTTTTTAGAACTCTTTCAATCATCATAACCTCATAGATGACTTAATTCTGTAGTAAGTTACAAAATTAGCATTTATCCCGCTAACTCATTCTATCAAACATAAAAAAAGTTGCAAGGATTCAAAACTCATAGTTTAACTCCATGTTTTGATTAATGAAGACAACTCTAACCAAACCCCTCTTCTTGTCAGAAGTTGTAAATACAGATATGCATCCATATTTAGTTTCCCAGGATAATTTCAGTAATATTTTTGGAAGTTTGTTCAAGTTGATTCTGTTGCCTGTACTGGCTAAATTTGTCCTTGTAAATAGACAGTTGGTTTTCACAGATGGGATTTTGATTGTGATCCTTGTCTTTATCATATTATGATTAAAATGCAAAAATATGTCATAAGGCTTTCCCGTGTTAGAAAGAATGTCTTGATGTAACCGAGAATTTGATTTATTGTTCAGTAGAAAATGTGGTTTAAGGGTACAACCTGATTTCTTGGTCTGGTGGAGATTGATGTCACCACCCCTCTATGTTGAGGCTTTCCCTGGTGATTATGGCTTACTGGTGAATATCAGGAGAATTGTTTTTAACCTTATGAGGCAGGAATAAACCAGGCAGCAGGAGCAGGATTAAGGCAAAAAGAGCTTGCAAGCTCTCCTCCAGCCTTTGCTTGCTTTTCTGTCTGTGATGCCACCCTGTGTTCCACCCAGATCTCTCTCTCTTTGGCTAAGCAGCTGTGCATTCCTTATGGTATCTCTCTACACAGCTAACAGTCTAAGATAATAATAAAATAATCCAGCCTCCTCAAATACATCACTCTTTTTCTGTTCTCTGTTCCTAACCCCAAAATAAGGCTGAGCACTCCTGTGGTTGATGTGTTTATGTCAGTGGGAAACACCGTTTTCACCCAGGAGACCCCATTCCACCTGCACTGTTTCAGTGTCAATTCAATCCTGCAAAATGTTGACAGAATTCGCATTGGTCATGCAATGCCAATGCTGCACATACTGTGTCTGCATGTGTTTCATTAGAAAAGAAAGGTAGATGTCAAAGCTGTAGCTGGAGCATACATGCCTAAAATCTAGTACTGAGTCACTGTTAGAGATGCTGGGATTCTATAGCATCAATAGTCAATGATGCTGGGAGCAGAATTAACCACAGTCTACCACTTTTTGCTCTATTTGTGGTCTCAGTTTCAGTTGAAGTATACTCTTTCTGATTATTTACCTTGTAGCACCTTTAAGTTTTCTAAATATATAAGAGATTAGGTTGTGAATAGTATGTGTCCCTAAAACATCAGTATTACAGAACCATCAGCTTCTCTTCTCTTTCAGAATTAGAATGACAGCTACAGGGCTCTGTGTGAGCTTTTGTTCCTTGAAAGTTTGGGAATTCTTTGAAAGATTAGACTGTCTATCTTCTTTTGGGTCCCCCTGGGATATTGTATTTTCATCAGATCCTGCAGCTCACGTCCTATTCATTTCCATCATGTTTTCCTCTTTGTGCCTTAAAGTTTCTGAAAATGTGCCATTGTCAGCAGGTCTTTGCAATATCGTTCCCTGTAATGATATTTCACGTTCTCAATCCTTCAATGCATTGCATGTACCTTCTCCAGAGGAAGCCGGCGCTAAGTAGAGCCTGTTTTATCAGGGAAATAAGCTTATTTTGATCCTCTTTTTCTTACTTCTGCTGACATTTCATATATGCTTCTCTACAGGCTTAATTGCTTCTTCCATTTGGTCCTGAAAAAAGTAGTTGGCCCACCCATTGGATTTAATGGTATCTGGGATTGCTTGTAAGCAAAGACTCTCTTGGTGGCAGTCATTAGAACTATCAGTGTGACAGGCTGTCATCCCCCATGTAGGTGTCAGTGGCTGCATTCTGAATACTTCATACTGTCTTGCTCATTGGGACCAGATTTCACAGCAAGTGTCTTGAAATTATCTAGCGACCTTATTTTATTCAAATTCTCATCTTCACTGTTATCCCCTCTTTAAATTTTAATTCCTAGCTGGAAATATTTCTGATTAGTAAATATTATTAGATTTTATTTTTAGCTGAGATGTTCTGATTTATGATGCTGGATTTCACATCTTTGCTGTGCTCACTGAAGTCAGTAACATGGGCTCCAGAATTTGTAGTGATACGTACAAACCAGCTTAAAATTTTATTTGTAGCATTACTCAAAATGAAAGTGCTTGTAACTCACTAGGTTTTAGCTTTTACCTCATGAGGGCTTGGCTGTTGTGCTGTTTTCCATACAGACAAGAAAACAAGTTCAGTTTTTTCTGCACCTTGGCTGCAAGGTGGCCACTGACTCTGATTACATCTGCTCTCTGGCTGTGTGAAATGGTCGAAGGAACATACACAGTGCCCTACTTGATCTCTTGGGGAAAAACCTTAAGATAGTAGGAGGATGTTCCAGCATAGCAAAAAACAAAGTAAGGATCAGCTTGAAATGAAACGAAATGAAATGAAATGAAACGAAATGATATGATGAAACTTTATGACTCAAAATGTTTTTAGCCAAGGAGTTCTAGTTAAAAACGTGGGAGATGGCTAAACTTTGTATAAGGTCAGGGAAACCACCTATTCTTTACTTGGATCATGTTTTTAGTTATATGCTTACACCCAAATATTGCATCCTAATTATTAAAAGGGAAAAATAGAAATTATTTTTATAGCAGAGAGAGGCCTTGACTACATTAAATAATGGAATAGGCAGCCCACCTTTTTTGTACTGTCATTTATTTCTCAGCTGCTATCTTGATGTCATGGACACATAATACAAGAAAGTGCTACCCCAGACCTTATAACTGGACTTACTATGTGAAATTACACATATCTGTATCTTATATGAAATAAACCAATATCCTTTTGCTGGTGAAATGTGTATATGGTTAAAATATGTCTGGTCTAGAGAAATGAAATGAGAACTTCAGAGATAAAACCTCATTTATGTACAGATTACAGGAAGAATTTTCACTGTCCTAAGAGTGGCTGTGGTTTGTTGCACACAGCACTCAATATTAACTGAGGATGTACCTAAAAGGCATAATTGGAAGATGTAATATTTTATTTAAGGAACTTGTTTTTGTACACTATAAACTGTTTTGGAAAAAATCCCAGAAACAAAACTAATATCATAATTAGCCTTTTTTTTTCTTTTGTCTTTTAGCTAGGTCAAACAAACACATGCCTGGTGTCATAAAGTTTTATTTCCTGAAATCCTCTTATTTTAAACATTACTTTAAATAGAATTTTGCCATCATACAGAAACATATTTTATTTAAGCTATCTTTACTTTTGTGTCTTTCTCATGACTTTCGTACTTGCTGGCGTGCTACAATATAGTGAAAATCTGAACTTTTTCTCTCTGACTGTTTGAAGTTCTGACAATGGGCCTAATCCTACTTAGAATCTAATTGCTATCATAGTCCTTGCTTGCAGGGGAAATTTTGCTTCTGGCTACTCAATATTCTTGCTCTTTTGTAGTTTTTAAATGACTGCGTCTTTTGTATTGTGTTAGATATGTGTGTTTCTGATTGGGTGGTATATTTATCAGTAATAGCACTTTTATTGTTCCATGAAGCATTTGCAATTGTGCTTCTTTCGAAAAGAAACATTCCTTTTATTTTTGTGAAATCCTCATATTGTCTGACAATTTCCATGCAGTTGATTTTGAAAGGCAGGAACAATAGCAATGTATGCTTCATAATTTTCAGCTGAAATGAAATCATCATGACTGAGAAAAGTAATGAAATTCACTCCTTTCATGGTCATCTGTGAATGATCTCAATTTTCCTGTGAGGATATAACACTTCTTTTGAATATTAATACCCGGCTGATTTCTGCCATACAATTTTGAATTTAGATCCCTGAGGTAACTTGTCAAACCTGCTAAGAAAACCCTATAAAGACAATAGTGCCATAAGTAAACTTGAGAAAGCAAAGATGTTTTTTTTCCCCCCACCCATTTTTTTCCCTGCATTGTTCAAATATTTGGAGAAAATAATTGATTTCTATTCTTCGATGTCAGGAACCTTTTCAGTCCTTGACCTTTCTGCCTCTCTCTTCTCACAGGAGCGTCACTGATGTTTCTCACAAGATTCTTCGAAGGAAACAGTGCTGTGTAGGTGAATTAACATGACTGTTTACAAGTTCCGTAACTGTTCTGCATGTTAAACTTAATGAAGATATAACAAATACTACAAGGATCATTTGAGGAGTTATTGTGTTAAGCAGTAATCAGCATTTGGCAAGCTTTCAGGCAAAAAAGCAGACCTTTTCCTTTTCCCATTACAGCTGCAAATTTGTAGTGGCAACCCTAATCACCTCCACGGATTAACATTGCTTTACCAGAGATGTCCCCAGTGTCCATCTGCTATTCAGGCAGATTGTCTTCCAAGTCAGAGATGCAGTCTTTACCCTTGCCTTGCTGCTGGTGACATAGATATGCAGCACTGCGACCATGCCAATAGTAAAAGGAAAAGGGCAATTCCTAGTGTCAGGCTTTTCACATTGTGTTTTTGTAATTTTTTTTTTACAATTTTTTTTTTGTAATTTCTTGATCCTTGGTTCTCTGAGGTTTTACTACACACTGTACTGTTACTATCCATCATACATGAAGGAGTATATGAGAGTATCTGCTGACCTGATACAGCTTTTTTGTTGCTGTTGCTTTAATAGCTGCAGGACTGGACTTCTCTGTGCTTCATCTCTTACTGTTTTTACAATCATTGGGTGTTTGTGTTTATATTTCTTTGGGGTTTTGATCCCAAAGATTTTTTTTTTGTGGTTCCTGGTAGGAATGAATCTTTTAATTAAACAGAAAAAGTTATCCTTCCTGGTTCAATTAGGAAGTTTTCAGGAGGCATCTCCACGTGAAGTTGCAGGAAAGCATTTAAAGTTGCCAAACGTGCATGCTTCAGAATAGTGCTTTGAAATACAAAAGCTTTCTCGCATGTGGCCATCTTTTTCTGTGTGTATCTCAAAGTACTTCAGACATTATTTTACAACTTAAGGGAATTTTTTTTTTTTTTTTGCTTGTTTGTTTGGTTTGGTTTGCTTTGGTTTCCTTTCATTTGATTTGTTTCATAGAGACCTTCTTGAAGGTCTTCTTCCTGAACTGTGAAGAATCCATCATATTAAGAAGAGATTCCTTCACATCCTCATGTAATGTGATTTAACTTTCACATGGTGCCCATTGCCAATAAAGTGTCAGGCAACTTTCTTCTCTACAAATAACAAAAGTACAAAACCAATAATATAATCTATATATTCATGTGCTTTAAAAATGATTGTCCTTTTTCACCAAACCAGGAACTTTTGTTTTCTCTCAATCTTATCTTTAGAATGTAAGTATATGATCAAATATATTTTACCTGCATCCTTTGCAAAATGTCCCACAGTTTTGAATGAACTAATTTTAAAGAAAATTTTAGTTAAATGTTGTAGTTTGGAGACCCATGGAATATTAGGTTTAAGTTATAAAACCTTCTAGGTATGACAGAATAATGCTGTGAGAATGGAGTATTATCAGCTCGTCTTCACCTTTCTTTGGTTTGTAACACTGCTAACAGCTCAGATACTATATGTCAATATTGGTGCACTTGTTTTTATAGGTAGATCTCTCATGCAAGGATGATAGTGATCTAATTCTAGTATGGTTAATTCTGAGTCACACCACTGTACAATCAGAATCAAATTCGCTTTTTGATCCCAGAAAATCTTTCTTAAGCATTTATCACAAAAAGACTTTTTTTCTCGTGTGGTATTTTTACCTTTTCTTGGACACAAGCTAATGCGTATATTACATGGTTGTCTATTCTTAAATATTATTAATAGCTGTTTAGCAACTGCTAAAAGCTGCATGATGAGGCATAAATAAACTCCTGGCACATTATTATTGCTCTAAAGAAATAAGCAGCTAGAAGTCATAAACTAAATGTTTTCGGAGAAAAACAACTGCTTACTGGTTTACTGTACATTCCTGCAAGAAACTCTGTGTAGCTTTATTCAATTGAAGATAACGCCCCATTTGAGTATCTCTAAAATTCTCTGGATATAAATGATCTCTCTATCTGGAAAGTTATTTCCAGCTCCTACTTCATATTAGTTTCTAGTAAATAGTTTTGAGGAAGTTAGGGCTAGTTTGTCCATGAATGCTCACTGCTTTGGGGGTAAAATCTCTCATTATTCATTTGATCAGCAGAATGAAGGCTGACACCTCATAGAAGTGTGATATTTCCTGTGAGAAAAGAGTAGAGAAATGCAAGAGATGGAAAAGGGCTAAAGTTTGTCTCCTATCTCTCTCTCTGTCTGGCAAAAGTAACACTCTGGGCATGCAGGTGCAAGGTGAGAAAGCAATTGTCAGCTGTGCATCACCCAGAGGTATGAAATAATCTATTTCCTTTTTCCAGGAAAACGGAGGAAGCATATGCCCTTCTCAGAGCTACAGAACTCTTGTGGACATGTGGAGAAAGATGGACTGTCTACTAGAAAAGCCGAGAGTGCAATTAACTTGATATTTAATTCTCAATTAGATATTTATTCTGATTTTGTGATTGGATTGCTAGTGTCAGAATAAGAATGTGTGTTAAGGAGGCTTTTTTTTTTCCCCCGTTCTTTTCTGTGGCAGTTTGTCAACATTGTGACGTTTCACAGAATTAGATGTGCAGCATGAAATGCCCCTAAGGGAATAGAGACAATGCAGAAGGTGCGCTTACTTCTAGATATGCTTTCAGAGAGTAAATCTACACTCTATTTTTCTAAGGAGCTTCATTTCATTACTAGTAGCATTTCCACTACTTTACTTTCCACTTTTTACTTTAATTATTCCACATTTGCTCACTAGAGTACTAATGGGAATGGCTGCCCCACAGTCCTCTGTTCAGTGTGGTTTGTGGCCTGAGCTCCAGAGTGGATTGTTTTGCTTTGAAACAAACAGTGGTGATCTTGAGCTGCAGCAAGATGTTTTGACTCCAGTAAATATTACTTTTCAAGGTTACTTCAAGCTTGTAAGCCTCTAGGAAAAATCGTCTGCTTAGTTGAAACTTCAGAAGGTTAAAAAATATATATGTATATTGGAGTTGCACTGTTGGGTATTGTAAGTGAATTCAGGAAATTGTTTTAATAAGGTTTGTGTGATTTACTTCCTTATGTTACACCATAAAGTTGATTGAAACAATATCTCCATTCACCTTCATTTGAATTGCAAATGATGGCTTTTTAAACAAACATCTTCACTGTTCCTTCCAATACCCCCAAAAGATGCTGTTATTTCACTCGTATCTCATATAGCACATTCCACTTATCACTGCACCCATTACAGACCTTCCCATGAGGCATGGCCAGCACCCCACATTAGTGGCATTTGGTGTGTTCAGCACCAGTCTGCCCTGCTCTCACATGTTGCCCTGTGATCTGTTATACTCAGTGCCAATAACAGGCCGTAAGGTTGATACTGATTTTACAATGCCTTGGGACTGAAGGTTGCCCGTTCTTCTCTGCCTGAACATTTCTCTGAACTGCCTGTGGCTTTGGTTTACTTGTTTTTCCTGAAACAGCAATTTTCTAACTGGCTAAGTGTCTATGGATAATTTGTTTCATTGTTGCTTGACTTCATACGGAGACGCCATGGTTTTGTGACTAACATAATGATGTAATACTGAGACATACAGTCCTGGCATAATGGTAGAGCACTTGAAGTGGGGAAGAGGATGCTGCACAGGGGAGCACACCTGTGTCATGGCAAGGTTGGCACTGGGGACCACACAGAAATGTAGACCTGGACAAAACTTGTTTTGGAGGCAGCAAAGAGAGCAAAGTGACGGTAATGGAACCTGACATATGTGAAAGACTCTATATATAACAACTTTAGATGTAACATGGAGCTGTGTGGAAACTTATTGTGGTATTTGGCACCTGACCTCTTCCGTCAAGGGGGAACATTAATCACTTTCTCTGCTACAGAGGATGAAAAATGGCCGGTTTATTGAGCAGCACAGAGGGCTATATAATTCTACTAAGCCTCGCCCATCGTGGGTGGTTACTGCATTCCTGTAACGTAAGCACGTAAGCACGTAATCTTCCGACCGCCCACACTGCCACCCAGTGTACCACAACAGTGTACCGCAACAGAGCTGCAGTTCAACGAGCAAAGAGTGAGGTATGAAAGCATAAAGAAACCTAGGTGGATCCCAGAGCGGGAAAGAAATCATCAGCATGAACATGACATTTTGCCCAGTGTAGGACTCCAGGTACTGACAATTCACCATGACACCACTGCCAACACCACAATTAAACCTCCAACCTTAGTACACAGAGGGGTAGAAAGTAAGTATCCATACTGCAATTTTAACAGTATTATTGCATTATATTAATTATATTATGTCATATTGTATTATATCA
>NW_010408721.1:35425-35910 GCF_000710305.1 Buceros rhinoceros silvestris | reverse complement strand
GGTTGGGGTGGGTTTTTTTCTGTCACTGAAAAAATAAAACAGTCCGCTGTCCAGCAGAGGCTGCTTAGACTCTATCCCTCCTCCCCCCCACCAGCTCACTCAACGTGGACCTCTGTTTCGGGCCTCTGCAAACACAGCTCCGTCGGGAGGAAGGCTCCCTGGCCAAGGGCTGTGGCGTAAGTTCTACTGTGCACGTGCGTAAAAGCAGGGGGCGCAAACCCCCCTCCTCCAGCGTAGCCCCCTCTTTGGTGCTGAGGCATGGTATGGTAATCCTCCAAATTATCGTACTGGGACACCACAGTCATCGTGCTTTGGCGTTTCCCAAGGGTTTGGTAGGGGTAGAGGAGGGCCGAGTCCCTCTCCACGGCATCGGGGTGCTGCATGCGGAGGCTGTGGCTCCGCTCGGGCTTCGGCGGCGGTGCCATGGGGGAGCCGGCGTGCTCCTCGTCTTTGTAGCAGTCTCTGGAGTGCTTCTCCATGGAGGG
>NW_010408721.1:34895-35259 GCF_000710305.1 Buceros rhinoceros silvestris | reverse complement strand
GTCTGGCTCGAGACCTCTCCAAATCCGGCCGGTCCTCTGGCAGCCTCACCTCCTTGTGGTTCAGCCGCAGGGTGTCCTGGCTCGCCAGGATGTACTTCCCGCCCGCGTGCTGGTAGCTGATGGGTTCGGGGGGCTCTGGGCCACCTTTGGGCCTGTAGTCGGGGTAGGGGGGCCCATTTTTGGCCTCGGGAGGCTGCCTATGGCTGGCTTCCTGCTGCAAGTGCGTCCTGTGCTCGTTGGCGTTGCAGCCCGGCTCGTGCAGCTTCCTGCTCCGGACACTGCTCTGCTTCTGGGGGAGGGACGGCTTCTCCGACTGCCCGTTCCCGTAGCCCCCGTGGGAGTGGGCTCGGCCCAGCTCTGGCTC
>NW_010408721.1:33826-34776 GCF_000710305.1 Buceros rhinoceros silvestris | reverse complement strand
CGTAGCCCCCGTGGTAGTGGGCTCGGTCCAGCTCTGGCTCAGGGTGCTGCATGTAATAACGTTCGTCCCCCTCAGGCGTAGCCGCCTTGGCCGGGTACCTCCCCTCCTTCCCTTCTGCCACCGTGAGGAGGCCAGTTTTCCCAGGATCCGATTTGCTGCGCAAGTGAATCACATCCAGTCCTCCCAGTTCCTCCTGCAGCAGTGGGGCCACGTTATCGTACTGGGACATCACCGGCCCTTTGACCTTCTGGCGCGTGCGGCTCTCCCGGCGAATCGACTGCATGCGGTACTTCTCCATGTCCTCCAGGTCCCATGACATGTACATGTGCTTGATGTCCGGGGCGGGGGGCACGTCTCTGCTGATGAAGCTGTGCTCTTTGCCTGCTAAGTGGCTGATGAGGCCACCTCGGGGGTAAGCGGACAAGCTGGGATGGCGGTACAGGCCTTTGCTTTGCAGCCGGGTAGCGTAGGACGTGAAGTCTCGGCTGGGCAAGGGGTGGAAAGGCCTGACCCGCACTGTGCTGTAGGGATCCAGGTCGTAGAAGCTCCCGTCCGCCGTGGTGTAGTAAGAGGATCCGGAGTTGCTGGAGTAAGGGCTGTAGCGGTAGTGCACCCGCCCGTTCTCAAAGTAAGGCTGCAGCTGCGTGACGTGGTAGTCGGAGTGGGGCTGATATGGCTTGTACTGATAGAGGGGCCGCGGGCAGAACACAGGCTCATCGTCCGGCGGCACCTCAGTCCGCGAGATGGGGACGGAGTGTGCAGCGACTGAACCCTGCGGATGGTGGGGGAGGGCGGCGCGTCCTCGGCGTAGCCAGCATTACGCAGGCCCGTGGGGCTCACGGAGGACACAAACTCCGTCCGGCTGCGAGGCTTGGAGTGGAGCGCCGAGGTGCTCTTCCCCTGGGTGGCGTAGGTGTTGAAACGAGCGCCCGCAGACGCGGGTGTCTCTG
>NW_010408721.1:33084-33577 GCF_000710305.1 Buceros rhinoceros silvestris | reverse complement strand
GCGGGTAGGCTTGGTGCTGGTCGGGCTTGCTGTGGTAGGAGACGTGAGGAGGCACGCTCTCAGGCCGGTACTGATGGACGGAGGGTGGCTTGTGGTGCAGGTAGCCGTCTGGCCCAGGGGGCTCGGGGATGCTCTCCGGCTTGGGGTGCGGCACGTACGCGGACTGCAGGGAAGCGTGGCCAGCATGGAGGACGACAGGAAGGCTTGGTAATTGGAGTTGTTGATGGCGTCCGTGTTGTTCGAGTGCATGGCGGCGGCGATTTTGCTCTCCAGTGTTCTGACGGGCGGGACGGGGGGTGTAAAGCTGTAGGAGGAGTGAGCAGGGACGGACTCGGAGCGCAGGTGCAGCGGGGGAGCTCTGGTCGCCTCCCGAGGCTTTTCCAAATGGCCCTGGTGGCCCGTGGGCGCAGAGGAGGAGCAACGGGTGGTGGAACTGCTTTCTGGGACAAAACCAGGCATGGGCTCAGGTGGCTTTTCAGGTGCGGCTGGTCCC